>NC_088399.1:26408519-26708519 GCF_034236695.1 Oncorhynchus nerka
GGGCGGTTGAAGTTAGACCCACTTCTCTCCAGCTATTTCTCTCTCACACTCACACACAGGCAGGGCGGTTGAAGTTAGACCCACTTCTCTCCAGCTATTTCTCTCTCACACTCACACACAGGCAGGGCGGTTGAAGTTAGACCCACTTCTCTCCAGCTAATTCTCTCTCACACTCACACACAGGCAGGGCGGTTGAAGTTAGACCCACTTCTCTCCAGCTATTTCTCTCTCACACTCACACACAGGCAGGGCGGTTGAAGTTAGACCCACTTCTCTCCAGCTAATTCTCTCTCACACTCACACACAGGCAGGGCGGTTGAAGTTAGACCCACTTCTCTCCAGCTATTTCTCTCTCACACTCACACACAGGCAGGGCGGTTGAAGTTAGACCCACTTCTCTCCAGCTAATTCTCTCTCACACTCACACACAGGCAGGGCGGTTGAAGTTAGACCCACTTCTCTCCAGCTATTTCTCTCTCACACTCACACACAGGCAGGGCGGTTGAAGTTAGACCCACTTCTCTCCAGCTAATTCTCTCTCACTCTAACACACATGCTCTTTCTCTCTCCTATCCTCACCTCCAGCCCTTATTCCATCAGTTCCTTCATTCTTTTATCCTATTTTCTTTCTTTCAATCCTATATTGCCTGACTACCCAGACTCCTTGCTGCGGCCAAACGCTACGCCACGCTCACAGACGTTAGTTTCTTCTCCACAATGAGTCTGGATCGGAGTACCTCCCTGACCCTTCACTGAATGTGAACACTTTCGGGGCCGTCTGATTGGTCCAGAAAACGATAGGTTGGGCCAGAGCCAGTCACTGATTATTTAGTTTTGTACAACACCCCTCGTCACCAGAAACCACTTCAGTAACGGCAGTCTCAGACTAAAGTATGTAGCGAACGACAGAGCAGCCGAAGAATCGTCAGGCAAATATCACTACTCTCCTCTTATCTCCCAAGTAGCACAGTATAGGTTGGCTACTTTAATGCTACCGACCTATACATTGTCAAAGAAAATTATGTTGAAGAACCACTTCCTTTTATTTAACCTTTATATAACTAGGCTAGTCAGTTAAGAACAAATTCTTATTTATAATGACGGCCTACCCCGGCCAAACCCGGACGATGCTGGGCCAATTGTGCGCCGACCTATTGGACTCCCAATCACTGCCGGTTGTGATACAGCCTGGAATCGAATCAAGGTGTCTGTAGTGACACTTCTAGCACTGAGATGCAGTGCCTTAGACCGCTGCGCCACTCAGGAGACCATACTTGAATATTTAATTCTATTTATCAGGCAGCCCTAACAGTTTAAACGTGCCCTGTGCTGGGGATGCATCATCTTTAATGGACCTCCTCTCTATTGTCTTAGCAAAGGCACGTTTACTGTAATTAATTAATGGACTAGTAGAAAATCGTTTATCCCTGTTGCTCCTGTTTTAGTACGTTAATGTACCCAGCCAGTCAATTTGATTAACTTCAACATTACATCCATTCATTTCTAGTAAGTGATTTCTGTCTGTGGTTAAGTAATGTTTGTCTTTCTAGTGCTGGTATTAAAACTCCTTGTTAATGTTAATGGGCTCCATCTGGATTGAAGATATCACACACAAATACTGGAACTGAAGTGTGTGTGTGTGTGTGTGTGTTCCCCCTCCCAGTCATGGCCAGTGCAGTGTGCTGCAGGTGACAGTGAAGAATGGATGTGTGTAGCGATCTCTGGGAGGCTGTGTGTGTTACCTACCACACACACTCTACACTCTTACCTCAGCCCTCACACACTCCCAGTACTTTTGTTTCCCATGGCGCAGCTGTGCGAACCAACAACTGGGTGGTGAGTTTAATTCCTATATATATATATACTGACCCCCTCTCCCTGTCTCCCCTACAGAGAGCAGCCTATCTTCAGTACGAGGGCACATGTCTTCCAGATCGACCCCACCACCAAGAAGAACTGGGTTCCCACCAGTAAGCACGCCGTCACAGTTTCCTACTTCTACGACAGCACGCGCAACGTCTACCGCATCATCAGTCTGGACGGCTCTAAGGTGTGCGTGCGTGTGTGTGTTTTGGTGCGTGTGTGTGTTTTGGTGCGTGTGTGTGTTTTGGTGCGTGTGTGTGTTTTGGTGTGCGTGTCTGTGTTTTGGTGGGTGTGGGTGGGTGTGGGTGGGTGTGGGTGTGTGTGTTTTGGTGGGTGTGGGTGGGTGTGTGTGTGTGTGTGTGTTTTGGTGTGTGTGTGTGTGTTTTGGTGTGCGTGGGTGGGTGTGGGTGGGTGTGCGTGTGTGTGTTTTGGTGTGCGCGTGTGTGTGTGTTTTGGTGGGCGCGTGTGTGTGTGTTTTGGTGGGCGTGTGTGTGTGTGTTTTGGTGGGCGTGTGTGTGTGTGTTTTGGTGGCGTGTGTGGGTGGGCGTGTGTGCATGTGCGTGTGTTTTGGTGCGCGTGTGTGTGTTTTGGTGCGCGTGTGTGTGTTTTGGTGCGCGTGTGTGTGTTTTGGTGCGCGTGTGTGTGTTTTGGTGCGCGTGTGTGTGTGTTTTGTTTTGGGCGTGTGTGTGTGTGTTTTGGTGGCGTGTGTGTGTGTGTGTTTTGGTGGGCGTGTGTGTGTGTGTGTGTGTTTTGGTGGGCGTGTGTGTGTTTTGGTGGCGTGTGTGTGTGTGTTTTGGTGGGCGTGTGTGTGTGTGTTTTGGTGGGCGTGTGTGTGTGTGTGTTTTGGTGGGCGTGTGTGTGTGTGTTTTGGTGGGCGTGTGTGTGTGTGTGTTTTGGTGGGCGTGTGTGTGTGTGTTTTGGTGGGCGTGTGTGTGTGTGTTTTGGTGGGCGTGTGTGTGTGTGTTTTGGTGGGCGTATGTGTGTGTGTGTTTTGGTGGGCTTATGTGTGTGTGTGTTTTGGTGGGCGTATGTGTGTGTGTGTTTTGGTGGGCGTGTGTGTGTGTGTGTTTTGGTGGGCGTGTGTGTGTGTGTGTTTTGGTGGGCGTGTGTGTGTGTGTGTTTTGGTGGGCGTGTGTGTGTGTGTGTGTTTTGGTGGGCGTGTGTGTGTGTGTGTGTGTTTTGGTGGGCGTGTGTGTGTGTGTTTTGGTGGGCGTGTGTGTGTGTGTGTTTTGGTGGGCGTGTGTGTGTGTGTGTTTTGGTGGGCGTGTGTGTGTGTGTGTGTTTTGGTGGGCGTGTGTGTGTGTGTGTTTTGGTGGGCGTGTGTGTGTGTGTGTTTTGGTGGGCGTGTGTGTGTGTGTGTGTTTTGGTGGGCGTGTGCGTGTGTTTTGGTGCGCGTGTGTGTGTGTGTTTTGGTGGGCGTGTGTGTGTGTTTTGGTGGGCGTGTGTGTGTGTTTTGGTGGGCGTGTGTGTTTTGGTGGCGTGTGTGTGTGTTTTGGTGGGCGTGTGTGTTTTGGTGGGCGTGTGTGTGTGTGTTTTGGTGGGCGTGGGTGGGCGTGTGTGCATGTGCGTGTGTTTTGGTGTGCGTGTGTGTGTGTTTTGGTTCGCGTGTGTGTTTTGGTGGGCGTGTGTGTGTGTTTTGGTGGGCGTGTGTGGGTGGGCGTGTGTGCATGTGCGTGTGTTTTGGTGCGCGTGTGTGTGTTTTGGTGCGCGTGTGTGTGTTTTGGTGCGCGTGTGTGTGTTTTGGTGCGCGTGTGTGTGTTTTGGTGCGCGTGTGTGTGTGTGTGTTTTGTTTTGGTGGGCGTGTGTGTGTTTTGTTTTGGTGGGCGTGTGTGTGTGTGTTTTGGTGGGCGTGTGTGTGTGTGTTTTGGTGGGTGTGTGTGTGTGTGTGTTTTGGTGGGCGTGTGTGTGTGTGTGTTTTGGTGGGCGTGTGTGTGTGTTTTGGTGGCGTGTGTGTGTGTGTTTTGGTGGGCGTGTGTGTGTGTGTTTTGGTGGGCGTGTGTGTTTTGGTGGCGTGTGTGTGTGTGTTTTGGTGGGCGTGTGTGTGTGTGTTTTGGTGGGCGTATGTGTGTGTTTTGGTGGGCGTATGTGTGTGTGTGTGTTTTGGTGGGCGTATGTGTGTGTGTGTGTTTTGGTGGGCGTATGTGTGTGTGTGTGTTTTGGTGGGCGTATGTGTGTGTGTGTGTTTTGGTGGGTGTGTGTGTGTGTTTTGGTGGGCGTGTGTGTGTGTTTTGGTGGGCGTGTGTGTGTGTGTGTGTTTTGGTGGGCGTGTGTGTGTGTGTGTTTTGGTGGGCGTGTGTGTGTGTGTTTTGGTGGGCGTGTGTGTGTGTGTTTTGGTGGGCGTGTGTGTGTGTGTGTTTTGGTGGGCGTGTGTGTGTGTTTTGGTGGGCGTGTGTGTGTGTGTTTTGGTGGCGTGTGTGTTTTGGTGGCGTGTGTGTGTGTTTTGGTGGGCGTGTGTGGGTGGGCGTGTGTGCATGTGCGTGTGTTTTGGTGCGCGTGTGTGTGTTTTGGTGCGCGTGTGTGTGTTTTGGTGCGCGTGTGTGTGTGTGTGTTTTGTTTTGGTGGGCGTGTGTGTGTGTGTTTTGTTTTGGTGGGCGTGTGTGTGTGTGTTTTGGTGGGCGTGTGTGTGTGTGTTTTGGTGGGCGTGTGTGTGTGTGTGTTTTGGTGGGCGTGTGTGTGTGTGTGTTTTGGTGGGTGTGTGTGTTTTGGTGGGTGTGTGTGTTTTGGTGGGTGTGTGTGTTTTGGTGGGTGGGTGTGTGTGTTTTGGTGGGTGGGTGTGTGTGTTTTGGTGGGCGTGTGTGTGTGTGTTTTGGTGGGCGTGTGTGTGTGTGTTTTGGTGGGCGTGTGTGGGCGTGTGTGTGTGTGTTTTGGTGGGCGTGTGTGTGTGTGTTTTGGTGGGCGTGTGTGTGTGTGTGTTTTGGTGGGCGTGTGTGTGTGTGTGTTTTGGTGGGCGTGTGTGTGTGTGTGTTTTGGTGGGCGTGTGTGTGTGTGTGTTTTGGTGGGCGTGTGTGTGTGTGTGTTTTGGTGGGCGTGTGTGTGTGTGTGTTTTGGTGGGCGTGTGTGTGTGTGTTTTGGTGGGCGTGTGTGTGTGTGTTTTGGTGGGCGTGTGTGCGCAGCAAAGTTGTGTAAAAGGAGAGGGAAGATATACAGTGTCTTCAGAAAGTCTTCACACCCCTTGACTTTTCCCACATTTTGTTGTATTACAGCCTAGCTTAAAAAATGATGCTAAAGTGGAATTATGTTTTTCAAAATGTTTACCAATTTAATGAAAAACTGACATTTATTGAGTCGATAAGTATTCAAGCCTAAAGTTCAGGAGTAAAATTTGGCTTAACAAGTCAAATAGAATGGACTTTGAGTGCAATAATAGTGTTTTACATCATTTTTGAATGACTACCTCGTCCTTGTACCCCAAACATACAATTATCTGTAAGGTCCCTCAGTTGAGAAGTGAATTTCAAACACAGACTCGACCACAAAGACCAGGGAGGTTTTCCAATGCATAGCAAAGAAGGGCACCTATTGGATAAAGAAGGGCAGACATTGAAATCACTTTGAGAATGGTGAAGTTATTAACTACACTATGGATGGTGTGTCAATACACCCAGTCACAACAAAGATACAGGCCTCCTTCCTTTTTTATTTCATTTGATTTATTTCACCTTTATTTAACCAGGTAGGCTAGTTGAGAACACCTTTATTTAACCAGGTAGGCTAGTTGAGAACACCTTTATTTAACCAGGTAGGTTAGTTGAGAACACCTTTATTTAACCAGGTAGGTTAGTTGAGAACACCTTTATTTAACCAGGTAGGTTAGTTGAGAACACCTTTATTTAACCAGGTAGGTTAGTTGAGAACACCTTTATTTAACCAGGTAGGTTAGTTGAGAACACCTTTATTTAACCAGGTAGGTTAGTTGAGAACACCTTTATTTAACCAGGTAGGTTAGTTGAGAACACCTTTATTTAACCAGGTAGGTTAGTTGAGAACACCTTTATTTAACCAGGTAGGTTAGTTGAGAACACCTTTATTTAACCAGGTAGGTTAGTTGAGAACACCTTTATTTAACCAGGTAGGTTAGTTGAGAACAAGTTCTCATTTACAACTGTGACCTGGCCAAGATAAAGCAAAGCAGTGCGACACATACAACACAGAGTTACACATGGAGTAAACTAAACATACAGTCAATAATACAGTAGAACAAAAGAAAACAAAAAGTCTATATACAGTAAGTGCAAATGAGGTAAGTTAAGGACATAAATAGGCCACGGTGGCGAAGTAATTACAATATAGCAATTAAACACTGGAATGGTAGATCGGCAGAAGATGAATGTGCAGGTAGAGATACTGGGGTGCAAAGGAACAAAATAAATAAATAAATACCAGTATGGGGATGAGGTAGGTAGATAGATGGGCTGTTTACAGATGGGCTATGTACAGGTGCAGTGATCTGTAAACTGCTCTGACAGCTGGTGCTTAAAGCTAGTGAGGGAGATGGGAGTCTCCAGCTTCAGAGATTTTTGCAATTCGTTCCAGTCATGGGCAGCAGAGAACTGGAAGGAAAGATGACCAAAGGAGGAATTGGCTTTGGGGGTGACCAGTGAGATATACCTGCTGGAGCGGTGCTACGGGTGGGTGCTGCTATGGTGACCAATGAGCTGAGATAAGGCGGGGCTTTACCTAGCAGAGAGTTGCCAGAGAGGAAGGAAACCACTCAAGGATTTCACCAAAACATTATAATAATTTAGCAGACATTCTTATCCAGAGCAACTTACAGGAGCAATTATGGTTAAGTGCCTTGCTCAAGGGAACATCAACAGATTTTTTTTCCAACAACCTTTCAGTTATTGGCCCAATTCTCTTAACCGCTAGGCTACCTGTTGCCCTAAATCTACACTGGAGTTGCTTACCAAGAAGACAGGTAATGTTCCTGAGAGGCCGAGTTACAGTTTTGAATGAAATCTACTTGAAAATCTGGCAAGACCTGAAAATGGTTGTCTAGCAATGATCACCAACCAATGTGACAGAGCTCGAAGAATTTAGAAAATAATAATGGGAAAATGTTGCACAATCCAGGTGTGGAAAGCTCTTAGAGACTTACCCAGAAAGACTCACAGCAGTAATCGCTGCCAAAGGTGCTTACACAAAGTATTGACTCAGGGGTGTGAATACTTATGCAAATTCAATTTCTGTAAATTTTCATTTTCAATAAATATTAGCACATTTTTCTAAAAACATGTTTTTACTTGGTTATTATAGGGTATTGTGTGTAGAATTTGAATTCAGGCTGTAACACACCAAAATGTGCAAGATGTCAAGGGCTATGAATAGTTTCTGAAGTCACTGTATACAGTGCCTGGTTCCCCCTCAGCAAGGGGATTAGGAGTGGCAACAGGAAGGCTCCCTCAGGCTCAGGGCACGCCATGCTCTACATCCCTTAGAATCAATCATGGATTGATGTACACAGACTACATACAGCACGTGAAACACACATCTGTACTTGTGTACAGTATTCCCTCTCTTTCCCACAGGCAGACTTGACACATTTGACCATCCCTACAGACACGGACAGACAGAACCAAAGATTGAAGGAATTTGTAGTTTCACTCACACACACACTACATTTCCCACGTGTGTGTGTTTCCATGGCCAGTGGTAGCAACAGAGCCCATGGTTGGTAGTGGCATGGGGGCGTTGTGGCCTGTTCTGTCGTAACAAAAATTATTTTAGTCTTCAGAGGGGTGCAGGGGAGGAGCTATTTTAGTACCGCAACGATATGTAAAGCTCCACACACACACACACACACACACACACACACACACTCTACACTGCTTTGCGTGTGACCCTTGGTGCTGTAAAGCTAGCGAATAGGTGAACACAACTGTGGTTAGTGCTACTGTGCTGAGCTGGAAATAGCAGGGAGAGGGTGGGCTGTGGTGAGGTGCTGCCTGCCTGCCACTCTAGGAAACACTCGTCATCAACATCCACACAGCCCGAAGTAACTAAACTCAGCAAAAATAAACCTTTTGCAGGACCCTGTCTTTCAAAGATAATTAGTTAAAATCCCAATAAACCATAAACTATAAACAATTAATGAACATGCACCTGTTGAACGGTCATTAAGACACTAACAGCTTACAGACAGTAGGCAATTAAGGTCACAGTTATTAAAACTTGGGACACTAAAGAGGCCTTTCTACTGACTGATAAACACCAAAGAAAGATGCCCAGGGTCCCTGCTCATCTGCGTGAACGTGCCTTAGGCATGCTGCAAGGAGGCATGAGGACTGCAGATGTGACCAGGGCAATAAATTGCAATGTCCATACTGTGAGACGCCTAAGACAGCGCTACAGGGAGACAGGACGGACAGCTGATCATCCTCGCAGTGGCAGACCATGTGTAAAAACACCTGCACAGGATCGGTACATCCAAACATCACATGTGCGGGACAGGTACAGGATGGCAACAACAACTGCCTGAGTTACACCAGGAACGCACAATCCCTCCGTCAGTGCTCAGACTGTCCACAATAGGCTGAGAGAGGCTGGACTGAGGGCTTGTAGGCCTGTTGTAAGGCAGGTCCTCACCAGACATCACCGTCAACAACGTCACCTATGGGCACAAACCCACCGTCGCTGGACCAGACAGGACTGGCAAAAAGTGCTCTTCACTAACGAGTTGCGATTTTGTCTCACCAGGGGTGATGGTCGGAGTCGCAATTATTGTCGAAGGAATGAGCGTTACACCGAGGCCTGTACTCTGGAGCGGGATCGATTTGGAGGGTCCGTCATGGTCTGGGGCGGTGTTTAACAGCATCATCGGACTGAGCTTGTTGTCATTGCAGGCAATTTCAATGCTGTGCGTTACAGGGAAGACGTCCTCCTCCCTCATGTGGTACCCTTCCTGCAGGCTTATCTTGACATGACCCTCCAGCATTACAATGCCACCACGCACAAAACGAGCAGTATGGCTGATTTCCTGCAAGACAGGAATGTCAGTGTTTTGCCATGGACAGCGAAGAGCCCGGATCTCAATCCCATTGAGCACGTCTGGGAGCTGTTGTTTTTGAGGGTGAGGGCTAGGGCCATTCCCCCCCAGAAATGTCTGAGTACTTGCAGGTGCCTTGATGGAAGAGTAGGGTAACATCTCACTGCAAGAACTGGCAAATCTGGTGAAGTCCATGAGGAGGAGATGCACTGCAGTACTTAATGCAGCTGGTGGCCACACCAGATGCTGACTGTTACTTTTGATTTTGACCAACCCTTTGTTCAGGGACACATTATTCCAGTTCTGTTAGTCACATGTCTGTGGAACTTGTTCAGTTTATGTCTGTTGTTGAATCTTATGTTCATACAAATATTTACACACGTTAAGTTTGCTGAAAATAAACGCAGTTGACAGTGAGAAGACGTTAATTTTTTTGCTGAGTTTACATACACACACACACACAGAACTTTACAGGCCAAAAGGGTGCCTCGCCCACCTTCCTCTCACCCTCACCCACTGTGGTCGATGCCAGTAGAGTCAATCAGCCTCACTGGGGCCTCTCCTCTCATTGACGGCTTCCTGTTTAATAATCAATAGGGGTGTATCGTGCACACACACACACATGCATACGCACACACACACACACTTTTCATCTGACACAAACACAGATAGATAACACAGTTGTTACTGTTGCTGAAGGAAACCGTTCAGAAAACAACAAGCCCACTCATCTTTTAGGCAAGTGGGTCAGCATTGCTTTTGTGATTCATACAACTCCTCTCTCCTTCCCCAGGCAATCATCAACAGCACCATCACCCCCAACATGACCTTCACCAAGACCTCCCAGAAGTTTGGCCAGTGGGCCGACAGCCGAGCCAACACCGTCTATGGCCTGGGCTTCTCCTCAGAGAACCACCTGCTCAAGGTACACACACACATTGCCAAAGTTGAGCTCCTAAACACACCACATAAACACACACAGTGTTTAGTCAGTGTTTTCTGTGTCATTGTGGTTCTTTCTCAGTTTGCAGAGAAGTTTGCAGAGTTTAAAGAGGCGGCCCGATTAGCCAAGGAGAAATCCCAGGAGAAGATGGAACTCACCAGCACCCCCTCTCAGGTAGTCTCAACAACACACACCCCTACCTCAAATGGGATAGTTCACCAACACGTACTTACTCACCTTAATTAAAAATGTACCCGTTTCCTCACATTAAATGTAGCTTTTGGACCGGTATAGACTGCAAAGCACCTGGTGTTTTTGTACACAACCCACCACTAACATTAACATTTTGTTACCAGAAAACAATGGGAGTGAATGGACCCCAAATGATTTAGGTATCACAGGAAGTGATTGGAAACACTACCTGCAAAGCACTACTCTTGGATGAGTTAAACTAATTCCTAATGGGAGTGTCTGAACTCTCATGGCAAGACTATAGTGTGTTAACTCCAGTGTCCTGGCTAAACTCCCAACCTGGCCTAACCATCCCCAGGTTTCAATTGGCTCATCTCTTCTCCCCTGCAACTCTTCCCCAGGTCACTGCACTAAAAAAGAATGTGCTCTCAGTACCTCACAAAGTACCTCCCAGAGTCCCTCTCAGAGTACCTGTAAAAAAGAAGGTAAAATGGAATCCAAATCATTGTCATCTGACCCCAGTCTCCGATAACCCTCCTGCTTTGCCCTCTTACTCCAGTCCAGTGTTGAAATCCCCAACTACCCCAGGCTAACACTCCAGCCCTTCAGGTGGTCTCCCCACAATGTTGTCACTGCTGTAGAAACATGGACCAAACAATGTCCATTATACAGTATAGTGAATATTTACCCTAGTATTGAGGTGTTGAATGGCACTGTTCCACTCTTTGGGGAGAACCCTGCCCTCCATGGATTAACCAACTTCTCCCTCTCTCCCCCATCCTAATATCAGATTAACACACAGATGAATGAATCCCTTCTCAGTCTCAGATGAACTCTGATCTCCCAGTGTCAGCTATGCTCCCATAAAGCGATGTTTCTTTTTTCAAGTGAGAAAACAACAAGCTCACTTGAAAACACATAGGCCTACTCACTTGAAAACACATAGGCCTACTCACTTGAAAACACATAGGCCTACTCACTTGAAAACACATAGGCCTACTCACTTGAGAGAAACAAAAACTCACTTGAAACATCACTTTCTGTGGAGTGTAACTCATTGTGCAGGTATTCTCTCCACATTACATCAGTATTTTATTTACTCAGCAGTTGAGAACATACAGTTCAACTGTATTTCTGTTCCTTTAACCTTATTGTTTACATCATGCCAGGAGTCAGCCACCGGTGACCTGCAGTCACCTTTGACCCCGGAGAGCATCAACGGCACTGATGACGAGAGGGGCACCACCCCTGAAATGCCGCAGCACCCACCCGAGCCCCGTCCCGAGCCGTCTCAGAACCAACTGCCCTTCTCCCACAGGTAAGAACAAGGCTCTGAAGCCAGGGGCTGGAGTAGGGTGTCAAGCACAAAGATAGTTCACCTCAGTGGGCAAGGCATGGTTGGTCAGTGGGCAAGGCATGGTTGGTCAGTGGGCAAGGCATGGTTGGTCAGTGGGCAAGGCATGGTTGGTCAGTGGGCAAGGCATGGTAGGTCAGTGGGCAAGGCATGGTTGGTCAGTGGGCAAGGCATGGTTGGTCAGTGGGCAAGGCATGGTCGGTCAGTGGGCAAGGCATAGTCTGTCAGTGGGCGAAGGCATGGTCTGTCAGTGGGCGAAGGCATGGTCTGTCAGTGGGCGAAGGCATGGTCTGTCAGTGGGCGAAGGCATGGTCTGTCAGTGGGCGAAGGCATGGTCTGTCAGTGGGCGAAGGCATGGTCTGTCAGTGGGCGAAGGCATGGTCTGTCAGTGGGCGAAGGCATGGTCTGTCAGTGGGCGAAGGCATGGTCTGTCAGTGGGCGAAGGCATGGTCTGTCAGTGGGCGAAGGCATGGTCTGTCAGCGGGCGAAGGCATGGTCGGTCAGCGGGCGAAGGCATGGTCGGTCAGCGGGCGAAGGCATGGTCGGTCAGCGGGCGAAGGCATGGTCGGTCAGCGGGCGAAGGCATGGTCGGTCAGCGGGCGAAGGCATGGTCGGTCAGCGGGCGAAGGCATGGTCGGTCAGCGGGCGAAGGCTGAATAAATGAGCACATTCAGTTCTCTTTGGAAATGGTAAGATAATACCAATTGATACAAAACTATCTTCCAATTCCTTCCTTTAAAACTCATCTTCCCTTGTACAAGCTGAACATCCACAGCACTCCACTGTGTTCCCATGTTCAGTCTGGTATTGGTGGGGTTTAGCTGTTCACTGGGACCTCTTATTTAAAAGGAAATTGGCACAGCAGCAGCACCGCGTGTGCGTGGTCTGCTCGCACCTGGATGTGTCGAGTCATCCATCTCTTATTCATGTGGTCCCAGAACCCTGGACAGTAGTTAAGCATTATATCAAAACACTGTGTAGTGCTGATTTGAATTATTAATGACTAAATAAATGGAAAATGTATTTCACTCCCCCACCTCTTCGTATTCACCATAACCGTTCCCACATGAGTTCCACTCTAGCCTCTGAGGTCAGTAATGCTGATGAACATGAAGTTGAACATGTATTTGTACATTGGTGCTGGAATGGTTCATAGTCTTTAGTCAAATTACAGTTTATTTTTTTTATTTTGTTATTTTTTGCAATAAACTCAGGAAAACAATGATTGAGTTTATATCAGAGATGGAGTCTTGATCTTGCAGTCGTGACCACAAAAAAGCAGTCTTGGTCAGTTGGTCTTGTCATGTGTCTCAATACACTGGGTCTGGGTCTTGGCACCAATGTCTGGGTCATGGTCACTGAAACTCTGCTGAAGTGTCTGTCTGTCTCCAGTTCGTCCAGTATTAACAAGCACTGGGAGGCCGAGCTGGCAGCCCTGAAGGGCAACAATGCCAAGCTGACAGCAGCTCTGCTGGAGTCCACAGCCAACGTCAAACAGTGGAAACAACAACTGGCTGCTTACCAGGAGGAGGCTGAGAGACTACACAAACGGGTAAGACTGACTTTATAAAGGGATACTAGAGAGACTACACAAACGGGTAAGACTGACTTTATAAAGGGATACTAGAGAGAGACTACACAAACGGGTAAGACTGACTTTATAAAGGGATACTAGAGAGAGACTACACAAACGGGTAAGACTGATTTTATAAAGGGATACTGGAGAGAGACTACACAAACGGGTAAGACTGACTTTATAAAGGGATACTAGAGAGAGACTACACAAATGGGTAAGACTGACTTTATAAAGGGATACTAGAGAGACTACACAAACGGGTAAGACTGACTTTATAAAGGGATACTAGAGAGAGACTACACAAACGGGTAAGACTGACTTTATAAAGGGATACTAGAGAGAGACTACACAAACGGGTAAGACTGACTTTATAAAGGGATACTAGAGAGACTACACAAACGGGTAAGACTGACTTTATAAAGGGATACTAGAGAGAGACTACACAAACTGACTTTATAAAGGGGGTAAGACTGACTTTATAAAGGGATACTAGAGAGAGACTACACAAACGGGTAAGACTGACTTTATAAAGGGATACTAGAGAGAGACTACACAAACGGGTAAGACTGACTTTATAAAGGGATACTAGAGAGAGACTACACAAACGGGTAAGACTGACTTTATAAAGGGATACTAGAGAGAGACTACACAAACGGGTAAGACTGACTTTATAAAGGGATACTAGAGAGAGACTACACAAACGGGTAAGACTGACTTTATAAAGGGATACTAGAGAGAGACTACACAAACGGGTAAGACTGACTTTATAAAGGGATACTAGAGAGAGACTACACAAACGGGTAAGACTGACTTTATAAAGGGATACTAGAGAGAGACTACACAAACGGGTAAGACTGACTTTATAAAGGGATACTAGAGAGAGACTACACAAACGGGTAAGACTGACTTTATAAAGGGATACTGGAGAGAGACTACACAAACGGGTAAGACTGACTTTATAAAGGGATACTGGAGAGAGACTACACAAACGGGTAAGACTGACTTTATAAAGGGATACTGGAGAGAGACTACACAAACGGGTAAGACTGACTTTATAAAGGGATACTAGAGAGAGACTACACAAACGGGTAAGACTGACTTTATAAAGGGATACTAGAGAGAGACTACACAAACGGGTAAGACTGACTTTATAAAGGGATACTAGAGAGAGACTACACAAACGGGTAAGACTGACTTTATAAAGGGATACTAGAGAGACTACACAAACGGGTAAGACTGACTTTATAAAGGGATACTGGAGAGAGACTACACAAACGGGTAAGACTGACTTTATAAAGGGATACTAGAGAGAGACTACACAAACGGGTAAGACTGACTGACATTATAAAGGGATACTAGAGAGACTACACAAACGGGTAAGACTGACTGACATAAAGGGAAACTGGAGAGAGACTACACAAACGGGTAAGACTGACTGACTTTATAAAGGGATACTAGAGAGAGACTTTATAAAGTGATACTGGAGAGACTACACAAACGGTTAAGACTGACTTTATAAAGGGATACTAGAGAGAGACTACACAAACGGGTAAGACTGACTGACATTATAAAGGGAAACTGGAGAGAGACTACACAAACGGGTAAGACTGACTGACTTTATAAAGGGATACTAGAGAGAGACTTTATAAAGTGATACTGGAGAGACTACACAAACGGGTAAGACTGACTGACATTATAAAGGGAAACTGGAGAGAGACTACACAAATGGGTAAGACTGACTGACTTTATAAAGGGATACTAGAGAGAGACTACACAAATGGGTAAGACTGACTGACATAAAGGGAAACTGGAGAGACTACACAAACGGGTAAGACTGACTTTATAAAGGGATACTAGAGAGAGACTACACAAACGGGTAAGACTGACTTTATAAAGGGATACTAGAGAGAGACTACACAAACGGGTAAGACTGACTTTATAAAGGGATACTAGAGAGAGACTACACAAACGGGTAAGACTGACTTTATAAAGGAATATTAGAGAGAGACTACACAAATGGGTAAGACTGACTGACATTATAAAGGGATCCTAGAGAGACTACACAAATGAATAAGACTGACTGACATTATAAAGGGATACTAGAGAGACTACACAAATGGGTAAGACTGACTGACATTATAAAGGGATACTAGAGAGAGACTACACAAATGGGTCAGACTGACTGACATTATAAAGGGATACTAGAGAGACTACACAAATGAATAAGACTGACTGACATTATAAAGGGATACTAGAGAGAGATGACACAAACAGATCAGAATGGTTACACAAAGAACATAAAAACGATATGATTACCAACACTATGTATGTCCTCAGGTGACAGAGCTGGAGTGTGTTAGTGGTCAGACGCCAGTCATCAAATCCCAGAAGACTGAGCTCAACCAGACGATAGAAGAACTGGAATCAGCATTAAAGGCCAAGGAGGAGGTGTGTGTGTGTGTGTGTGTGTGGGGGGGGGGGGGGGGGGAGAATGTACATGTTAGCCCTGTGATTGTATATTTTCCCTCCCTGCAGGAACTAGAGAGGTTGAAAGAGGAAGTGGAGAGTGCTAATGAGTTCCAGACTCTGAAGGAATCGCTAACACATAAACTACAGGTGAGAAAATGAACAACACCACTGTATTGCACTGCACACGACACTGGGCCTCAGACATCTGTTTTCACTGCAGTGTGTACGTTTGTGTTTGTTGGTTTGTGTGTGTTTGTGTTTATAAGTGTGGGTTTTGTCTTTGTGTGTTTGTCTATACAGTGCCTTGCAAAAGTATTCAGACCCTTTGGATGTCTTCACATTTATTGTGTTACAAAGTGGGATTACAATTATTTTAATTGTCTTTTTTGTCAGCAATCTACTCAAAATATTATAATGACAAAGTGGAAGAAACTATGTTTAAGATGTATACAAATGTGATTACTTAAGTATAGTCATTGCATAAGTATTAAGCCATTTTGATCAGGAAAGTCTAATTTTGTAAAGGAGTAAAAATCAAGTAAGTTACATGGACTCACTCTGTGTGAAATAATAGGGCTTGACATGATTTTTAAATGACTACCTCTTCCCCTGTACCCCATACAACATATGTAAGGTCCCTCAGTCAAGTGTTGAATTGAGGGACCTTACAGTATTGAATTGAGGCACCTGTGCTTGAAAGTCAAACCATCTCAATTGGGTTGAGGTCAGGTGATTGTGGAGGCCAGGTCATCTGATGCAGCACTCATCACTGTCCTTCTTGGTCACATAGCCCTCACACAGCCTGGAGGTGTGGTGGGTCACTGTCCTGTTGAAAAACAAATGATAGTCCCACTAAGTGCAAACTAGATGGGATGGTGTATCTCTGCAGAATGCTGTGGTAGCCATGCTGGTTAAGTGAGCCTTGAATTCTAAATAAATCACGGACAGTGGCACCAGCAAAAACACCCCCACACCATCGCACCACCTCCTCCATGCTTCACGGTGGGAACCACACATGCAGAGATCTTTTGTTCACCTACTCTGCGTCTCACAAAGACACTGCGGTTGGAACCAGAAATCTCAAATTTGGACTTATCAGACCAAAGGACAGATTTACACCGGTCTAATGTCCATTGGTCGTGTTTCTTGGCCCAAGCAAGTCTCTTCTTATTGGTGTCCTTTAGTAGTGGTTTCTTTGCAGCAATTTGACCATGAAGGCCTGATTCACGCAGTCTCCTCTGAACAGTTGATGTTGAGATGTGTCTGTTACTTGAACTGTGTGACACATTTATTTGGGCTGCAATCTGAGGTGCAGTTAACTCTAATGAACTTATCCTGTGCAGCAGAGCTACCTCTGGGTCTTCCTTTCCTGTGGCGGTCCTCATGAGAGCCAGTTTCATCATAGCGCTGGATGGTTTTTGCGACTGCACTTGAAGAAACATTCAAAGTTCTTGAAATGTCCCGCTTTGACTGACCTTCATGTCTTAAAGTAATGATGGACTGTCATTTCTCTTTCCTTATTTGAGCTGTTCTTGCCATAATATGGACCTCATCTTTTACCAAATAGGGCTATCTTCTGTATACCACCCCTACCTTGTCACAACACAACTGATTGGCTCAAATGCATGAAGAAAGAAATATTCACTATTTAACTTTTAACAAGGCACACCTGTTAAGTGAAATGCATTCCAGGTGACTACCTCATGAAGCTGGTTGAGAGAATGCCAAGAGTGTGCTAAGCTGTCATCAAGGCAAAGGGTGGCTGCTTTGAAGAATCTCAATTATATAATATATTTTGATTTCTCTAACACTTTTTTTTTGGTTACTACATGATTCCATATGTGTTATTTCATAGTTTTGATGTCATCACTATTTTTATACAATGTAGAAAATAGTCAAAATAAAGAAAAATGAGTGAGTAGTACTTGAATGAGTAGGTGTGTTCAAACTTTTGACTGGTACTGTATATCTTTGAATAAAAATAAAGATTGTGCACTGGGCCTTTAATAGTCCTGTATTAGTGGACTGATATAGCCCTTTGCAGTGCAGGCAAAACATCTGCAGCCCCAGCTTGATTAAAAAAAATTAAGAATAATAATGTTAGGACAGACACTTTAACCTTGTTTCTTATGATTTCATTTTTGGTTGTTCTTTTTGCCAATTATGAATGTTAGTCAATGCGTTTCTATGGGCTTTAGAAAATCTATATTTTACCAAGTAATTGATACTTAAAGGGGTCCTACAATTCGAAATCAAATTATCCATAGTGCGACCATTTGAAAACAATTCCATATGTCAGTTTAGGACCCCCCCCCAACGTCTTAGAACGTCTTATCCAGAGCGACAAAGTAGTGAGTGAATACATTTGTTATTTGTACTGGTCCCCATGGGAATCCAACCCACAACCATGATTTTGCAAGCACCATGCTTTCTACCATCTGAGCCACACAGGACCTTTTTTAATCACACTTTTTAACACAATAAAATGTGAAGATTCCAAGGGGTATGAATATTTTTTTCGAGCCACTGTATGAGTATGTTTGCTGTGTGCACACGTTAACACAACATCCCCCCTCCTCTACCCCACCCCCAGGAGACTGAGGAGAGGAACCAGACGTTGGAGGCCCAGCTGGGGGAGTTGGAGCTGCATCTGGAGGGCAGTCAGCTAGAGAGTGAGGCCTTCAGGAAGAGTCTGCGGTCCCTGCTGGAGCTGCTGGACGGGAAGATCTTTGAGCTGACAGAGCTCCGAGACAGCCTAGCCAGACTCATCGAGGACAGCAGCAGCTAGAAGAGACGAGAAGTGCTACGACACAGCCCCCAAGTGGAGCACCATCGCCACCATAATAACATAGTGACTGGAGAATGAATTGTAGTGCACGAGGGCACTGTATGAAAATATTCACACACTGTTATTAGTACATACACAGTCATTATTCTTCACTAACATGCACATAATCAAGCATGTGTTGATTATGCCACATGCTTGAACATAATTGTAAATAGATAGACTTGCTCGCTTGGATTCTCTAGTTTTGGCTAAT
This sequence comes from Oncorhynchus nerka, assembly GCF_034236695.1. Lineage (NCBI taxonomy): Eukaryota > Metazoa > Chordata > Actinopteri > Salmoniformes > Salmonidae > Oncorhynchus > Oncorhynchus nerka. Next base: position 26,426,943 of record NC_088399.1, read on the forward strand.
GTTCACTACATATTGCTGGTACACCTGTATACTATATGAACATTCTCACACACTTCATACACAGACACACTTCAGAGGTCCTGTCGAGGCTTTGCTTGGGCCCTGCCTTCCATCTCTTTGTTCTCCCTGTGGGATGTTCTTTACACATTACAGACTACAAGCTGCTCAAATATCTATTTTCCCTCTGCTTTTTTTGCCAAGTCTGGCTAGCATTCCATAGGAGAGGATGTTGAATATGGTGGGTTATTTTACTTTGGGTTTTTCTTCCATTACAGACACTATTAACAGCAAAGTTCAGTTGCTGGTGGATGTTTTTGTTTAATCTTTGCTGTTGTCCGTCATGGGTTCAGGTCTGTTTTCTAACTATTCTGCATATACCACTTTATTATTCAGTTATTACTACAGTACTATTATTGCTCTGGTTACTATGGAGATATCATTGTCAGCCAAATGGACAGTCCGATTAGATGAGGTCATGGAGATGTAGACAGTTGTACTCACGGATCCTTACAGCGTTTCACTGGACTCTACGGCCGTTTGCTCCGAGGCCCCATCTAACACTGGGCTAGGACTAAGGGTCAGAGGTCAGACAGATGACCTCCCAGTGACCTTGTTTTTAAATGCTCCTAATGTCCTCCTATCACAACATTTCCATGGAGATTAAAGAAGAATGTGGCATCTTGTCCAAGATTGAGGACCTATCTGGGACAACCTTCTATACTAAATGAGCAATATAAAGAGAGAGCGTCAAGAGTAAAAATACACATTTCAGTCTCGCTTTCAGGTATTTTCCTCCTCTTCTGGGAAATGTAAGGAGAGACCAGGTGGAAACAACGCCAACCCAAGGCCAGAAGCTGGGGTCAGCAGTTACTACAAGTCTTTCCTTTCTATAAACTTTTTTATTACAAATACTAATATAACACATTTCTAGTGCACTTGTGAAAATGGAATTGAATGTTTGGGTGAATCCAAAACTATTTTTCTTTATTTTCCCCCTCCTTGTTTCTGTTACAACTTGAAGTGCAGTGATTGATTGGTTCCTATGTTTTCCCTTAATTTATTATTCCAGATATATTATAACCACAGATTGAGAATTTTATGAAACAAATATTTGTTTTAACTTAATGATTTTCATGTCTGGTATGTGGGTGTCAAGGTAGATTTTTTTTTTTTTGGGGGTGTAAAAAAAAAAAAAAGGGCAATATTTTTGAACTACTTAAAAAGGAAATTGATTTACAGAGACCCTTGTGCATAGCATGTGTGGTTTGCAGAGACATTATTTCCTTTTGCCAAATGTTTTCCTGTACAGAATATGAATTTTGCTGACATTGCCTTTGGTACAAAGATGCATCAATGGTAGCTAACTACGGAACTTTTGTCGGGTTTACTATTGCCAAAAATCTGTGATAATGTATAAAAAATAAAACTATATGTATACCTGAAGAACACTATTTAAGGGCTTGTTGGTTCTGGTATCTTTGAGAGATTTGAATGTGGTTTCTGGGCTGGTTGGCCTTTTCAATTATGATCTGTACTACAATTTGAAAGGGAATAATGTTTGAGTAATAATTTTAGATGATTATACCACATGCTTAAACAATTGTAATTGAGTTTATAGTAAAATGTAAAAAAGAATGAAGTGTTGTCATTTTTCACTATCTGAATGTTCCTAATTTTCTCTAATCTGCACTCACTTCAGTTCCTGTCCTGATGCTTCTTGTATAACATCACATCCACTCACTGTTTTAAAGGGGATTGTTTGGCAGTTTTTTTTAATGAAATACTATTTGTGGTTGACCTCATGTGGATGTGCATGATGTACTAGACCCAACAAAAGGCTGTCTGGTTTGGCCAAAGGCTGAGTTGAGTTCTAATGGCTCTGTGATAAGTCAAAGAACAGGACAGGAAGACATTTCGGGACTTGGTTTTATTTTGAAGGGAAAAAATATAACTGATATATAAAGCAGTTAGGAATGCAATAACAGTAAGATGAGAGTAAAAGGCAAAAGAAAACATTTAAGCACATTTACATTTTGTATGGTATTGCTTTATAAATTCTTACTCCATTTCTTAAATCATGAAGTGTTTTTACTCAATAAATACTTAGGATGTTTTTAAGCATGCCAATGTATTTTCAGGATGTACATTACATTATATATTACATTTCAGTTTAATATAATAATATTGCACTTATCTTGTGACGGACTCATCTTTAAATCAGACCAGGCCAGCCACATGCATAAGGTCATACAAGTCAAAGGTTATAGGTCAAACTGTAGTGTTAGCTAAAGACAGATAGAAGAGATGGAAATGAATAATACAAAAGATTTTACAAATCATGTATAAAATAAACAAAATGCATAAAGATCCCAAATACAATGAAGAAAACGGACAAAAATGAAAGTAATTTTCCAACAGACAGGTTTGTACTGTATATGGACAGGAAGGGGCCATCTCAATATAACTAAAATGGCTGCCTCTACACTCCTAAACTTCTCTCCATCTGCACTAAAAAAGTGACAGTGAAAAGCTAATTCCTCTGAGTCAATATACTGTGTTGCTGTCACCTACACACCGTTTATAGATTCAGTGCAGATAAAGGAGAAGAAGCCAATTCAGACTAGAGACCCAGTCAGAGATATGCGGACGCTGCAGAAAGTCACATGATTGGGTTTTAACCACTTGCCATGAAGACACAGCATGAAGAATGAGCCCCATATGCTCAGCCTACTGACTCACTGTGGTTAGTTACCAGTACCATACCACTGGTGGATTCAGTGAGGTAAACACAGATAGAAATATAATGAATAGAGCTGACAAGGTCCCTGTTCTACATGACCGACAATCATATCAGTTCTGCACCATACATTTCTATCTGAGCGTTTTTCAAGACCGGAAAAATACAGTACTACCACCTTTGACCTGGCCAAATGTCAACTTGGACAGCAGTTGTACACACAGTCCTTCAGTTCCAAACAGTACATCATTTTCTCTTCAACATGTCCTTCATACTCAGTGCATGATTCATTACAGTAAACAGAGATTGTTCCTATAGAAATAGTTTCAGTTTTGACAGCTCTTAGATAAAACAGATCAAATAATCAGGCGTAGAAACGTGAAGCGACTCCACGGTAATAGTGGACTCGTGAAAAATAATAACAGTGAAAAAAGAAAAACTCCTTAAAAAGAACGTAAAAGCACACTTTAAAAACCATCAACAGAAACACGTGTCATGATGGAATATGAATATAGAGTATGGAATGAATGACACCTGTCTTTGTAGAGCTGGACAGATCAGCTGACTTTAAAGGGCACTGGTTTTACAGAGAAAAATATCATGACTTCTCGACACCAGGGGTTGCCACGCTCACCCGCAGAGGACTGGACGGTGTGAGTGCAGGCATTTTGTTCCAGCCAAACAATAACACATTTTATTCTATGGGGGGTTGAATTAACATTAAAGAAAACACTCAATCCTGTCAAACGGAAAACCAACTCACCCCAGCAACCTAACCTCTCCAACCTCATAGTTAATTCTATATAAAGGGATCCCAGAACCCTAGCTCTCCAGTCGGTGCAATGACAAGGAGCCTTATTCCCCCGCTTGGTCCAGGACAAAGAAGGAATCGAGTGAAGGAATTACTTTTACATAGTGACTTTCATACTAGGTTCTCAAAGTGCTTGACTATATAGAGCGTGAGGAGTCAGCACAACACAGAAAACCAGGAGCTAAGGCTAGTGGTCCATTACAAAGACCAGAAGAAATAGTAAGAAATAGTTAACATCTCTACTCAGCTTTCAGTCTGTCAATGTGGAGCCAGAAATAGTAGATGGTAGTGGCTGAGGTCAAAGATCAGAGTCCCAGTCGGTGCCGTTGTGTGTGTGTGTGTGTGTGTGTGTGTGTATCTTGTATCTAGTTCTCCCAGTCGGTGTAGGGCAGGCCTTCGTCCTCAGACTCAGACTCAGGCGAAGCCTCCTTGATGCGTCTCAGGGCTTCATGGATGGAGCGGGTCAGAGCGTCGGCAGAGTGGGGGAACAAGCCCTTGGTGTGCCGCTGTTCCGGCCGCGTCCGCACCTTCTTCAACCGGACACCCTGCCGGATCTGGGCCAGGATGTTGTTGCTCTCGTCATCGTCTGGGTCAGGGGCTAGGACTCTCAGCTCAGCCTTACGCAGGTGGAAGCTGCCTCTCTTCAGGGAGTTCAGGACCTCGTCCATGGGAGAACTCGCTGGAGAGATGGGAGAATGGAACAATGTTAAAAATCTAGTCAAGTTATGATTTTGATATATTCCTTTAAAATCCAGGTAACAGTATGTTGTCATGTCTGACCTCTCCTCCATTGTGAGGAGTCCAGCATGGCTGTCTTCTTCAGTTTCTTTCTGGCTGTCTGCAGCTGATTGCTGTCAAAGAAACGTGGGGAGAAGGGAGCCAGGGGGAGAGGCTCTGAATCTGACCCAGCCTTGGATTGCCGGACTGGGCTAGTGGGATGAGCCCACTCAACTCCCTCACTGGAGAGGTCATCTAAGGAGGGAGGGGTGGGGGAGGAGGGGGGAGGAGGTGGAGGGGCAGAGGAGGGAATCGCTGAGAGGGGAGGAAGAGAGGGGGCAGAGAGAGGCCCAGTGGCGCCCCCTAGCGGGGGTAGAGAGACACTCTGATGACCACAGGCATCAGAGGGAGGAGCAAAGAGCTCAGGGAGGTCAACAGTGTCTGTTTGGACACTGGCAGCCAGGGTCTCAGGCCTCCCCACGGGGGAGAGGGGAGTGGAGGTTTTCCTCCGGGAGTGGCCGTGGGACATACGCAGTCTGCTGGACTTCAGAGTCACCTGACCAGGGAAACGCTGCAACAGACAAAGAACCAACAGTTACATCTAAACACAGCGTCAACCTAAGATGTATTCAACATGAGATGTTTAGACTGTGTTATTCAGAGGTAACTGTGTCCTCTCACCTGTTTGAAGCTGCGTAGTCTGTCCAGAGTTCTCGACCTATCCAGACTCATTCTGGCGTTACTCCTCTCCTCCTCTTCCTCCTGCTCCTCCCCTCGCTATGGAGAAACAGACAGGATGAGGAACTATTCACCATCATTCCCATAACACTGAATCAACTAGAGGCATGGCCGATTAATTAGGGGCGATTTCAAGTTTTCATAACAATCGGTAATCTGCCTTTTTGGACACTGATTATGGACGACTACATTGCAATCCATGAGGAGACTGCGTGGCAGGCTGACCACCTGTTACGGCAGGCTGACCACCTGTTACGGCAGGCTGACCACCTGTTACGGCAGGCTGACCACCTGTTACGGCAGGCTGACCACCTGTTACGCGAGTGCAGCATCAAAATGACCTGTGGCTGCAAGGAGTCAAGGTAAGTTGTTAGCTAGCATTAAACTAGCTAACTATAAAAAAAACAATAAAATCTTCACATAATCACTAGTTAACCACCCATGGTTGATGATATTACTGGGTTAACTAGCTTGTCCTGTGTTGCATATAATCAATGCGGTGCCTGTTAATTTATCATCGAATCACAGATTACTTCAACTTCACCAAACGGGTGATGATTTAACAAAAGCGCATTCGCGAAAAAAGCACAATCGTTGCACGAATGTACCTAACCATAAACATCAATGCCTTTCTTAAAACCAATACACAGAAGTATATATATATATTTTTAAACCTGCATATTTAGTTCAAATAAATTAATGTTAGCAGGCAATATTAACTAGGGAAATTGTGTTTGGGCCTCCTGGCTCGTTGCGAACTGTGTGAAGACTATTTCTTCCTAACAAAGGCCATAATTAATTTGCCAGAATTTTACATCATTATGACATAACATTGAAGGTTACGCAGCATAACAGTAATATTTAGACTAATGTATGCCACCGTTCGACAAAATATGGAACGGTTCCATATTTCACTGAAAGAATAAACGTTTTGTTTTCGAAATAATACTTTATGGATTTGACCATATTAATAATGACCTAGGGATCGTATTTCTGTGTGTTTATTATAATTAAGTCTATGATTTGATATTTGATGGCGCAGTCTGACTGAGCGGTGATAGGCAGCAGCAGGCTCGTAAGCATTTATTCAAACAGCATTTTACTGCATTTGCCAGCAGCTCTTAGCAATGCATGAAGCACAGCTCTGTTTATGACTTATCAATTTATCAAGCCTATCAACTCCCGAGATTAGGCTGGCAATACTAAAGTGCCTAATAGAAAATCCAATAGTCAAAGGTATATGAAATACAAATGGCATAGAGATAAACAGTCAACGCGTAATAATTCCTTTAATAACTAAAACCTAAAACTTCTTACCTGGGACTATTGAAATCTCATGTTAAAAGGAACAACCAGCCTTCATATGTTCTCATGTTCTGAGCAAGCTTTTTTACATGGCACATATTGCACTTTTACTTTCTTCTCCAACACTTTGTTTTTGCATTATTTAAACCAAATTGAACATGTTTCGTTATTTATTTGAGACTAAATTGATTGAATTTTATTTATGTATTATATTAAGTTAATATAAAAGTGTTCATTCAGTATTGTTGTAATTGTCATTATTACAAATATATATATAAAAATCGTCCGATTAATCGTTATTGGCTTTTTTGGACTTCCAATAAATCGGTATTGGCGTTGAAAAATCATAATCGGTCGACCTCTAGAATCAACACAAACACTAACGAAACATGTCACTGTACCTGTTGCAGTGCTAGATGGGTCTGGTCATCCTTACTACCTTGGCGTTGCTGTATCTTCTGGTTGTGGTTGATGATACAGATCTCCTGGTTACAGATAAACAAGACACATTACAGGAGGATTGAAAGTATTGGTTTTACTTTTCTACATATTGTTGTTTTCGAGGTAGGCTTTCGTGGCTTTGATGTGTTAGTAAGTCCAGAGCTAAGCGTGTGATTGCTGGATTATTACCTTTTTGGTTTTAAGGTAGGCCTTCTTGGCGGTGATGCGTCCCCTGCGTGCCTCTAGCTGTCTGGTCCTCTGCTGCAGCTGGCTGAGCTTGTCTCTGAGAGGGGGAAGAGAGGCCGAGGGGTCCTCTAACCTCCGCATGGCATCAGGACTCTCATACGCATCATAGTACACTACCTCGTCCTGCCGCTCTGGGGAGGGAAGGGCACAGAGAGGTACACTGTTAGATAACCTCACTAGTAGTGTTTCTACAGAGGCTCTGGAGCTGAGCAGTTAGAACAGGTCTAGTGGTTCATTAACAGTAACAGGTATAGATGTATAGTAGTCTGGGGAGGCTGGTGAGCTGGGCTTTGAGCAGCAGTTCCTAGTCTGAATGTTACTTAGAAGTAACAGGTATAAAGTGCATAGTATTACCAGTGATCTGTCTGCGGAGGCTGGTGAGCTGGGCGTTGAGCAGCAGTTCCTAGTCTGAATGTTACTTAGAAGTAACAGGTATAAAGTGCATAGTATTACCAGTGATCTGTCTGCGGAGGCTGGTGAGCTGGGCGTTGAGCAGCAGTTCCTCACAGCGCAGCACCTCAGCCTGGATGTCATAGAGCTGCAGCTGGAGCTCATAGTACAGCGCCTCCATCTGGTCCAACCGCTGTATGGCATCCTCTCCCTCCTGCAGGCTCTGCATCTGAGACAAACAGACATAGATGGTCAGAAACACAGACAGAGAGAGAGTCAGAGTATTGTGTACATCAGGGATTGACAACTTTGATGGGAGTGGGGGCCACAAGAAATCTGAACTCATCATGAAGGGCTGCAGTTTCTGGCGGGTCTGCGTACACACATGTGCATTTCGAAATTGCACCTTGGTTATTCTACTATTCTAACTGCAACAGTAATTTGAGACCCGACTGAGTTTTTTTTTTTTATTAATCTGAGAGCCTTCAGAAGGGGGGCTGCCGCCACTTGCCCATCCCTGGTCTACCTGATGTGTGGTGAGATATCTGTTGTAAAATGGTTGCCGTGGCATCAGGTGATATACATTGGTGGTGGATGAGGCATGATTCCCCAAAACAATGTGCTTTGAGCATCTTGAAAAATGTATAGATTTATCAGTACTTCCCTTCTCAGGCCGTGTTTCATCTGCTTCAGGCAGATCTCCTTGGCCCTCATCAGTTGACTATTTATTACCTTAATAACAGTAGTAGTATAGTAATAGTATTAGTTGTAGTACTGTAATATAGGAGTAATACCTCCTCTTTCAGGCCGTGTTTCCTCTGCTTCAGGCAGATCTCCTTGGCCCTCATCAGTTGACTATTTATTAATATAATAACAGTAGTAGTATAGTAATAGTATTAGTTGTAGTACTGTAATATAGGAGTAATACCTCCTCTTTCAGGCCGTGTTTCATCTGCTTCAGGCAGATCTCCTTGGCCCTCATCAGTTGACTATTTATTACTATAATAACAGTAGTAGTATAGTAATAGTATTAGTTGTAGTACTGTAATATAGGAGTAATACCTCCTCTTTCAGGCCGTGTTTTCTCTGCTCCAGGCAGATCTCCTTGGCCCTCATCAACTGCAGCGTTTCCTTGGAGACGGCGTACTGCAGACGCTCCACGCGGTCCACAGCTGCAGCCCACGTCGACTTGCCAAACTTCCTCTGGTCCACACGCATCCGCTCATACACCGCTGCAACACACACACACCAACATAACAATTACTGTAAAACGTATTAATAGCTTGGGCAATTAGTAGCTTGGGCGTTTATTTGCTTAAACAGAACAGAACAGGCACGTGTGTGTTATCATTTGCACACCATGTCACATTTATTTTGTCTTAGTATGCCTCTATATATATTTTTTTTTTACAAAATATATCCTTGACAGAATACTTATTCTCCTCTGTGCATTTTAGTCAGTTCTTACTTTCACCACTAGAGGGCTATCTGCTGATTTCTAGGGGTCTGTACTGCCTAAATTGGAGACAAAAACAAATGATTTACATGTTTGGGAATAGTTATAGACTTTGTAGTCAGTGTGGAGCCAGTGGATAGTTGGGTTATGGTTAGTTTGGGGATTCTGGGAGAGCAGTTTAAAGCCTGGAGATTATGGAATGACTGAGGGGCTGATCTGCCATCTGGATAATACATGGCTCTGGAGTTTGTCTGTAGAGTTTGTGTGTGTTTATGTGTTTCTCTGTGTGTTTCTCTATAGGAGTGTTCACACTGCACCTTAGCCCGGGGCTAAGGGAGATTTTAGCCTGGGGCTAAGGGAGATTTTAGCCCAGGGATAAGGGAATGTTCACACTTGCCCATTCTAAAGTGGGCTAGCACCAACCTTAGCCCAGAACTAGCTGGTCCTGCTCCGGAGCAGGGTTAGTACCAACTTTTCGGGGGGATTAGTCCCAGAAACACAGTGCCAAAATAGCAAGTGTGAAACTGTGTCAAGAACAACACCTAGAATGATCACTATCCAATCACAAAAGCGACACTTAATTTACATATGCTTGTGAGGCCTGTAATGCGTTCTGACGGTTATTTTGATAAGTAAATTCGTACTATTTAATCCTGAGGACAAAAATCTAAATACTTTAAATCAGTGCAAAAACAATGGTTGCTATGCCTAACAAAAATGGTTGCTATGCAGGCTGGCTAAGGTCTTCTCACTTAGCCAACTAAAGCTACAAACTCTAGAGCTGGAAGGGCAGCAAACCATCCATTTCTCTCTGTTTTCATAACTTTTCGATTGACATTTAATTGCATATATCCATGATAATAATATTGTTGCATGATTTCGCCTGGATCAGAAAAGTTGACATCTCGTTCATTCACTGCATTCTCTGTACAGGAGCAAGATAAAATTTCAAAAGTGAAACATTGCTGTCTGCCTGACTGACATCGGAAACAATGTTTATACAATGCATCACTGTTGGAAATCAAATGCTAGAAGCAACAGGAAATATTGTGTTAATAAATTGCTTATAATATTGGTTGTGCATCAGAGATGTTGGTCGCATGTTGTGTTTGTCAGTTAGCTCAGGGCTTGGGTATACAAGTGTGAATCCTTAGCCAGGGCTGAAGCTTAGCCCAGGGTTAACAAATATTTATGTGAACACAGGCTAAGCTATCCCAGGCCAGTCTAGCCTGGAGCGAAGAACAACGCCAGTGTGAAAAGACCTTATGTGTGTATGTGTGTACCTTTCTGAGCCCTGGCGGTGGTCTCAAAGAACTTGACGGTAAGGTCCTGTATGGAGAGGACGGCAGCGTGAGCCTTCCTCGTCCACTCCTCATCCTCCCTCCTCAGCCCCTCCACACGACGAGGCCCCAGACGCTCCGTCTCCAAGGAGATCTGACCGAGGGGACACAGATCAATAGGGGTCATGCAAAGGTCAAATCAACATAAATCAATGACATATTTATAAATATATTATCCCAGAGGGAAATATGGTGTGCCGGTCCAGCAGGATAAAATAAAGGGATTGGATTAATAAATGAAAGTCAAACTCTCGCACATGGATACATTGAGAAATTCAGACCTTACAAATAGTGATTAATTGAGTATTTAAAGTACCTGAATTCACCTGGCCTCATGTCATACCAGTCTTTAACAGCAGGTTGTGCTGTGGTGTAGCAGTCAGGGACATAGAGCTTCAAGACTGGACATGTGTTTACTGTACTACTAAACCCAGTGTCCTCCTTTGTTGTAACTTTTGATAACTTTAGGACGTTCGCTAAGGTTAAGACAACCTCATTTAATCAAACATACTGAGGCAACGACAACAAAGTGCTTAAGTGTTACTGACTTCTGAGGCTTAGTTCATTACTTGGAAGTGACTTGGGTAAGGTGTTTTACACTGTCTTTGTAGCTAGCTAACCAGCCCTGGATACGCCCTGGGTGAGTTAGTAAAACAGTTGATTATTGTTCTGTTCATTGTGTGTTTTAGAGAGCAGCTGGAACATATTGTAGTTAGAGTAGCTGATTTCCTAAGAACAGCCCCCACACAGCCCACTGTTTTGCTCCTTTCTGGACCAGCCTTGTTTTCAACGTCCACAGATGTAGATTTTTGGTCCGGTCCAGAACAAATCTGAATCCATCATAGACGTCTATGTTTGGTTCAGACTGGCCTTGATTTGTCCCAAACATAGACATTTCATAAGTTTGGACAGCACAATACAGGAAAGAAAAGTTGAGTATAGCACAGTACCTTAGAGTATAGTACAGTATAATGTACTGTATTGTACCCTATTTTACTCTAATGTACTCTACTGAACTAAACTGTACTCTACTGAAATAAACTGTCCTGCTGCTCATTGACTACAGCTCAGCGTTCAACACCATAGTGCCCACATAGCTCATCATTAAGCTAAGGAACCTGGGACTAAACACCACCCTCTGCAACTTGATCACAGACTTCCTGACGGGCCACCCCCAGGTGGTGAGGGTAGGCAACAAAAAGTCTGCCATGCTGATCCTCAACACCAGTTCCCCTCAGGGGTGCGTGCTTAGTCCCTCCTGTACTCCCTGTTCACCCACGACTGCGTGGCCAAGCACGACTCCAACACCATAATTTAGTTTGCTGACGACACAACAGTGGTAGGCCTGATCACCGACAACGATGAGACAGCCTATAGGGAGGAGGACAGAGACCTGGCTGTATGGTGCCAGGACAACAACCTCTCCCTCAATGCGAGCAAGACAAAGGAGCTGATTGTGGACTAGAGGAAAAGGCGGGCCGAACAGCCCCCATTAACATCGACGGGGCTGTAGTGGAGCAGGATGAGAGTTTCAAATTCCTTGGTGTCCAGATCACCAACGAGCTAACATGGTCCAAACATACCAAGACAGTTGTGAAGAGGGCACGACAACACCTTTTTCCCCTTAGGAGACTGAAAAGATTTGGCATGGGTCCTCAGATCCTCTAAAAGTTATACAGCTGCACCATCGAGAGCATCCTGACCAGTTGCATTACCACTTGGTATAGCAATTGCTCGGTATCTGACGGTAAGGCGCTACATAGGGTAGTGCATACGGCCCAATACATCCGAGGCCAAGCTTCCTGACACCCAGGACCTATATACCAGGTGGTGTCAGAGGAAGGCCCAAAAAATTGTCAAAGACTCCAGTCACCCAAGTCGTAGACTGCTCTCTCTGCTATCACATGGCAAACGGTACCGGAGTGCCAAGTCTAGGTCCAAAAGGCTCCTTAACAGTATCTACCCCCAAGCCATAAGACTGCTGAACAATTAATCAAATGGCCCCCGGACTATTAACATGAACCCCCCACGCCCGCTTTTACACTGGTGCTACTCTCTGATCTTCATCTAAGTCACAACAATAGACAAACAGTGTGTTTAACTTCTTAGAGATAGGGGGCGCTCTTTTAATTTTTGGATAAAAAACGTTCCCGTTTTAAACAAGATATTTTGTCACGAAAAGATGCTCGACTATGCATGTAATTGGCAGCTTTGGAAAGAAAAAACTCTGACGTTTCCAAAACTGCAAAGATATTATATGTGAGTGCCCCAGAACTAATGCTACAGGCGAAACCAAGATGAAATTTCATACAGGAAATGGTCCAGATTTTGAATGCCCTGTGTTCCAATGTCTCCTTATATGGCTGTGAATGCGCCAGGAATGAGCCTGCACTTTCTGTCTTTTCCCCAAGGTGTCTGCAACATTGTGACGTATTTGTAGGCATATCATTGGAAGATTGACCATAAGAGACTACATTTACCAGGTGTCCGCCCGGTGTCCTCCGTCGAAATTATTGCATCATCTCCAGGTCCATGCGCGTTCCATTTTCTTCAGAGGAGAAACCAAAGTGCCACGAATGATTTGTCATCGATAGATATGTGAAAAACACCTTGAGGATTGATTCTAAACAACGTTTGCCATGTTTCTGTCGATATTATGGAGTTAATTTTGAAAAAAAGTTTGCGTTGTAATGACTTAATTTTCATTTTTTCTTACCCAAACGTGATGAACAAAACGGAGCGATTTGTCCTACACAAATAATATTTTTGGAAAAACTGAACATTTGCTATCTAACTGAGAGTCTCCTCATTGAAAACATCTGAAGTTCTTCAAAGGTAAATTATTTTATTTGAATGCTTTTCTTGTTTTTGTGAAAATGTTGCATGCTGAATGCTAGGCTTAATGCTATGCTAGGCTATCAATACGCATTTACACAAATGCTTGTTTAGCTATGGTTCAAAATCATATTTTGAAAATCTGAGATGACAGCTAAGCTTGAGAGCAAATATATTTATTTAATTTCATTTGCGATTTTCATGAATAGTTGCGTTATGGTAATGAGCTTGAGGCTATAAATAGGATCCCGGATACGGGATTGCTCGTCGCAACAGGTTAAACTAATAACACACAAATTGTTGTATGTTTGTTGTCTATATTGAATACATAATTTAAACTAGAGGTCGACCGATTAATCGGAATGGCCGATTAATTAGGGCCGATTTCAAGTTTTCATAACTTTTATTTTTTATTTCACCTTTATTTAACCAGGTAGGCTAGTTGAGAACAAGTTCTCATTTGCAACTGCGACCTGGCCAAGATAAAGCATAGCAGTGTGAACAGATAACACAGAGTTACACATGGAGTAAACAATTAACAAGTCAATAACACAGTAGGAAAAAAAAGGGGAGTCTATATACATTGTGTGCAAAAGGCATGAGGAGGTAGGCGAATAATTACAATTTTGCAGATTAACACTGGAGTGATAAATGATCAGATGGACATGTACAGGTAGAGATATTGGTGTGCAAAAGAGCAGAAAAGTAAATAAATAAAAACAGTATGGGGATGAGGTAGGTGAAAATGGGTGGGATATTTACCAATAGACTATGTACAGCTGCAGCGATCGGTTAGCTGCTCAGATAGCAGATGTTTGAAGTTGGTGAGGGAGATAAAAGTCTCCAACTTCAGAGATTTTTGCAATTCGTTCCAGTCACAGGCAGCAGAGTATTGGAACGAAAGGCGGCCAAATGAGGTGTTGGCTTTAGGGATGATCAGTGAGATACACCTGCTGGAGCGTGTGCTACGGATGGGTGTTGCCATCGTGACCAGTGAACTGAGATAAGGCGGAGCTTTACCTAGCATGGACTTGTAGATGACCTGGAGCCAGTGGGTCTGGCGACGAATATGTAGCGAGGGCCAGCCGACTAGAGCATACAAGTCGCAGTGGTGGGTGGTATAAGGTGCTTTAGTGACAAAACGGATGGCACTGTGATAAACTGCATCCCGTTTGCTGAGTAGAGTGTTGGAAGCCATTTTGTAGATGACATCGCCGAAGTCGAGGATCGGTAGGATAGTCAGTTTTACTAGGGTAAGTTTGGCGGCGTGAGTGAAGGAGGCTTTGTTGCGGAATAGAAAGCGACTCTTGATTTGATTTTCGATTGGAGATGTTTGATATGAGTCTTGAAGGAGAGTTTACAGTCTAGCCAGACACCTATGTACTTATAGATGTCCACATATTCAAGGTCGGAACCATCCAGGGTGGTGATGCTGGTCAGGCGTGCGGGTGCAGGCAGCGAACGGTTGAAAAGCATGCATTTGGTTTTACTAGCGTTTAAGAGCAGTTGGAGGCCACGGAAGGAGTGTTGTATGGCATTGAAGCTCGTTTGGAGGTTAGATAGCACAGTGTCCAAGGACGGGCCGGAAGTATATAGAATGGTGTCGTCTGCATAGAGGTGGATCAGGGAATCGCCCGCAGCAAGAGCAACATCATTGATATATACAAAGAATAACAATAACAATCGGAAATTGGTATTTTTGGGCGCCGATTTAATTTTTATTACATTTTTTTATACCTTAATGTAACTAGGCAAGTCAGTTAAGAACACATTCTTATTTTCAATGATGGCCTAGGAACGGTGGGTTAACTGCCTCGTTCAGGGGCAGAACGACAGATTTTCACCTTGTCAGCTCGGGGGATCCAATCTTGCACCTTACAGTTAACTAGACCAACGCAATAACGACCTGCCTCTCTCTCGTTGCACTCCACAATGAGACTGCCTGTTATGCGAATGCAGTAAGCCAAGGTAAGTTGCTAGCTAGAATTAAACGTATCTTATAAAAAACAATCAATCATAATCACTAGTTAACTACACATGGTTGATGAAATTACTAGATATTATCTAGCGTGTCCTGCGTTGCATATAATCTGACTGAGCATACAAGTATCTAAGTATCTGACTGAGCGGTGGTAGGCAGAAGCAGGTGCGTAAACATTCATTCAAACAGCACTTTCGTGCGTTTTGCCAGCAGCTCTTCGTTGTGCGTCAAACATTGCGCTGTTTATGACTTCAAGCCTATCAACTCCCGAGATGAGGCTCGTGCAACCAAAGTGAAATGGCTAGCTAGTTAGTGTGCGCTAATTGACGTTGTGTTGCTGATTCGAGCCCAGGGAGGAGCGAGGAGAGGGACGGAAGCTATACTGTTACACTGGCAATACTAAAGTGCCTATAAGAACATCCAATAGTCAAAGGTTAATGAAATACAAATGGTATAGAGGGAAATAGTCCTATAATTCCTATAATAACTACAACCTAAAACTTCTTACCTGGCAATATTGAAGACTCATGTTAAAAGGAACCACCAGCTTTCATATGTTCTCATGTTCTGAGCAAGGAACTCAAAAGTTAGCTTTCTTACATAGCACATATTGCACTTTTACTTTCTTCTCCAACACTTTGTTTTGCATTATTTAAACCAAATTGAACATGTTTCATTATTTACTTGAGGCTAAATTGATTTTATTTATGTATTCTATTAAGAGTAAAATAAGTGTTCATTCAGTATTGTTGTAATTGTCATTATTACAAATAAATAAATAAAATCGGTCGATTAATCGGTATCGGCTTTTTTGGTCCTCCAATAATCGGTATCGGCGTTGAAAAATCATAATCGGTCGACCTCTAATTTAAACATTCACAGTGTAGGTTGGAAAAAGTATGTGAACCCCTAGGCTAATGACTTCTCCAAAAGCTAATTGGAGTCAGGAGTCAGCTAACATGGAGTCCAATCAATGAGACGAGATTAGAGATGTTGGTTACAGCTGCGTAGCCCTATAAAAAACACTCACAAAATGTGAGTTTGCTATTCACAAGAAGCATTGCCTGATGTGAACCATGCCTCAAACAAAAGAGATCCCAGAAGACCTACGAATAAGAATGGTTGACTTGCATAAAGCTGGAAAGGGTTACAAAAGTATCTCTAAAAGCCTTGATGTTCATCAGTCCACGGTAAGACAAAATGTCTATAAATGGAGAAAGTTCAGCACTGTTGCTACTCTCCCTAGGAGTGGCCGTCCTGCAAAGATGACTGCAAGAGCACAGAGCATAATGCTCAATGAGGTTAAGAAGAATCCTAGTGTCAGCTAAAGACTTACAGAGATCTCTGGAACATGCTAACATCTCTGTTGACGAATCTACGATATGTAAAACACTAAACAAGAATGGTGTTCATGGGAGGACACCACGGAAGTAGCCACTGCTGTCCAAAAAAATATTGCTGGACGTCTGAAGTTTTCAAAAGTGCACCTGGATATTCCACAGCGCTACTGGCAAAATATTCTGTGGACAGATGAAACTACAGTTGAGTTGTTTGGAAGGAAGATACAACCCTATGTGTGGAGAAAAAAAAGGCACAGCACACCAACATCAAAACCTCATCCCAAGTTTTAATGACTCCAACCTAAGTACATGTAAACTTCCGACTTCAACTGTATATTGTTGTGACCTAGATGAAGATCAGATCAAATGTTATGACCAATTTATGTAGAAATCCAGGTATTTCCAAAGGGTTCACATACAATTTCTTGCCACTGTAATTCTACTGTGTTACTTTTTATTTTATTTAGTAAATATTTTCTTAACTCTATTTCTTCAACTGCACTGTTGTTTAAGAGCTTGTAAGTAAGCATTTCACAGTAAGGTCTACACCTGTTGTATTTGGAAAATGTGATTTTGATGAGGAAGTCACCTGAAATGCATTTCAATTAACAGGTGTGCCTTGTTCAGAGAAGACTGTGTGAATCAGGCCTTCATGGTCCAATTGCTGCAAAGAAACCACTACTAAAGGACACCAAAAAGGAGAGACTTGCTTGGGCCAAGAAACACGAGCAATAGACATTAGACAAGTGGAAATCTGTCCTTTGGACTGATTTTGGGTCCAACCGTCGTGTCTTTGTGAGACGCAGAGTAGGTGAACGGATGATCTCTGCATGTGTGGTTCCCACCGTGAAGCATGGAGGAGGACGTGTGATGGTGTGGGGGTGCTTTGCTGGTGACACTGTGATTGATTTAGAATTCAAGGCACACTTAAACAGCATGGCTACCACAGCATTCTGCAGCGATACGCCATCCCATCTGGTTTGCACTTAGTGGGACTACCATTTGTTTTTCAACAGGACAATGACCCATAACACAGCTCTAGGCTGTGTAAGGGCTTTTTGACCAAGAAGGAGAGTGATGGAGTACTGCATCAGATGACCTGGCCTCCAGAATGACTCGACCTCAACTAAATTGAGATGGTGTGGGATGAGTTGGATGGCAAATGGAAGGAAAAGCAGCCAACAAATGCTCAGCATATGTGGGAACTCCTTCAAGACTGTTGGAAAAGCATTCCAGGTGAAGCTGGTTGAGAGAATGCCAGAAGTGTGCAAAGATGTCATCAAGGCAAAGGGTGGCTACTTCGAACAATCTCAAATATAAAATATATTTTGATTTATTTAACCTCTCTGGTACGCTAGCGTCCCACCTCGACAACAGCCAGTGAAATTGCAGGGCACCAAATTCAAAACAACATAAATCCCATAATTAAAATTCCTCAAACATACAAGTATTATCCACCATTTTAAAGATAAACTTCTTGTAAATCCAACCACAGTGTCCGAGTTCTTTCCTCGAAAGCACACCATGTGATTATGTTAGGTCAGCACCTAGTCACAGAAAACCATACAGCCATTTTTCCAGCCAAAGAGGAGTCACAAAAAGCAGAAATAGAGATCAAATTAATCACTAACCTTTGATGATCTTCATCAGATGGCACTCATAGGACTTCATGTTACACAATACATGTATGTTTTGTTTGATTAAGTTCATATTTATATCCAAAAATCTCAGTTACATTGGCGTGTTATGGTCATAAATGCATTGTCTCAAACAAACATCTGGTGAAAGTGCAGAGAGCCACATCAAATTACAGAAATACTCATCATAAACATTGATAAACGATACAAGTGTTAACATACGAATAAAGAAACTTCTCATTAATGCAACCGCTGTGTCAGATTTCAAAAAGGCTTCACGGAGAAAGCACACTTTGCGATTATGTTATGTCTGCACCTAGCCACAGAAACCCATATAGCCATTTTCCAGCCAAGGAGAGAAAAAGCATTCAAATTAATCACTTACCTTTGATGATCTTCATTTGGTGGCACTCTCAGGTCTCCATGTTAGACAATAAATGTTAGTTTTGTTCGAGAATGTCCCTCTTTATGACCAAATACCTCCTTTTTGTTTGCGCGTTTTGTCCAGTAATCCAAATGCAGAAGGCGCGTGCACTAATTCCAGAAGAAAAGTTTTTAAAAAGTACAATAAAAGTTCGTAGAAACATGCCAAACGATGTTTAAAATCAAACCTCCGGTTGTTTTTGTCATAAATTATCAATAGTATTTCAACCGGACAAAAGCTTCGTCAATAGGAAAGGAGAAACAAGAAAGGCACGTTCACGATCAGGCGCGTAGCTGATGAATGGAAATGTCCACTGGCCACTGATTGAAAGTGCTGTACCACCCTCATTTTTCAGAGTAAAAGAATGAAACCATACTTAAAGACTGGCCACATGTAGAGGAAGCCATAGAGACCGTGTACTGGGTCCTAAGTCTTTGTATGGTGGATAGGCTTTCAATGGAAAAACAGCCTTTCAAAATAATAATACTTCCTGGTTGGATTTTCCTCTGGTTTTTGCCTGCCATATCAGTTCTGTTATATTCACAGACATCATTTTAACAGTTTTGGAAACTTTAGAGTGTTTTCTATCCAAATCTACTAATTATGTGCATATCCTATCTTCTGGGCCTGAGTAGCAGGCAGTTTAATTTGGGCATGCTTTTCATCAAAAATTCCAAATGCTACCCCTACCCTAGTGAAGTTAACACTTTTTAGCTACTACATGATTCCATATATTATTTCATAGTTTTGATGTCTTCACTATTATTCTACGATGTAGAACATTTTTTTTTAAATAAAGAAAAACCCTTGAATGAGTAGGTGTGTCCAAACTTTTGACTAGTACTGTATGTGCAGTTGAAGTTCAGCCATAGAATCAATGACCCAAAAATATTTCTGTAAATTATGGTCTTCTTAACTTTCCTTCAGAACTGAAAACAAACTTCATTTCAACATCCTGAAAATACATGTTTTCAACGTCCATAAAATATACATTTTCAACTTTCATTCAGAACTGAAAATGGAAAGACACCTTTTCGACATAATTTTGCTTACTGCAAGACTACATACACTCACTCATATGTTAATATCTCAATGTAAAACAGATGTGTCTGTATTGGCGCTCTCGCTCTCTCATACACACACACAGGCCACATGCATGCATGCACACAGGCAAGCATACACACAGTAATCAACAGCACGCCACACCTGACCTGAGTGGTTCACATCAGCCAACAAACTGTATGCTGAGTGTGTGTGACAGAGGGAGAGAAAGACTTAGATAGAGGGGGGAGAGAGTAGATAGATGGGGGAGAGAGTAGATAGAGAGAGAGAGAGAGTGTTTTATAGGGAGAAAAGGCAAGATGAAGGGAGAGTAGTCAGTCAGTCCCACAAAATTAGACATGACCTTAGTGCTGGGGTATCCATTCTCCAATAGAGAGGGAATATTAGCCCTCTACAAAAACTATAACATTTAGACTTTGACTAACATCTGGGCCACACATCCTGCTGTGGAACTATGGAAACACCCTAACAATGGGGATGTCCATCTTAAAAGAAATAGGCCTACTGTAAACACTGGCTAGTCACTTCACTGCAGACTTTCTCCGTTTCCCTGATTTTGTTGTTGACTGTTGTCTGTGTGTGTATGCCTAAGTGGGTTAGGCATGGTTCTGGTTAAATAAGGTGTTCTTGGAGTGAAAGACCTAAAGACATGAACAGATTAAGTTATCGGGAAATCTAGAATAGAAGTATGAGGATGGAATAATGAGATGCAAATAGAATAGTGGATATGATGTCAGAGAGTCTTTATGTTGTTTTCTGTCCAGTCTGCCACCTGGTCCAGTAAGCCCCTCCCCCTCTCAGCCATCACTTCCTCGTTGCTGTGTCACTGTGGTGTGGACCATGTGGTGTGGGTCTCATCTCAGACACGACACCCTATTTATCCATGACCTAATCCCACACCACTAAATTATACACACACACTGACACTACCTCCAGTAATAGAACTAGACTACAATATACCTTCATTCTTCTGCCCATCTTTCCACACGTCCTCTACAGCCCACTATGTAATCTGCAGCTTCAGACAGCTGGTGTCAAAGTGAATGAGGCAGAAATAGCAGTCAGGTCTGTTTCCAGGGCCATAGGCTGAGATAACTACAGATAGACCACAAAGATAAACAACAGATAGACCAGTGTCACGGTGTCATGGTCCTTATCACAGATGCTTAAAACTGCCTTCTATCACTTTGGGAGTGGGGAACGTTAGCACACACACAGAGCACAGACACACAGAGTTTTATCATCCAGAATGTTAATGTTCTTCCTCCTACCTATGCTACATAGCCACCGGTCAATAGGTTACAGAAGCTACATGACTTATTAATGCATGCCTTCTGACCCTGGCTGTAACAGAATACCCACGCAGCATCACTCCAACACGCGATATGGCCTTCCCACAATGCACCATTCATCCTATACCTACTCTCCTTTGTCCTCGACACTCATTCACTTCATGCCTTCATTCATCAGATCCCTCATTCACTTGTTCCACTTGGCATGTTGGCAGGGGCTAGGGTTCAGGGATGGGCAATTATAGTGCTGATAGACTGCAGTGTGTGCAGGCTTTTGTTCCAACCCAGCTCTAACACAGTAATCAAAATTGGCGATTTGAAAACCACGATAGGTTGATTACTTGAATTGTAGTTATTGCTGGGCTTGAACAAAAGCCTGCCTAACGATACCCATTATCAGTTCAGACCGAGCCTAAAATTAACTATTTGGTCCACCAGCCACTGTGGCAGGTAGATACAAATAAAAAAATCTACCAGACACTCAGATTTTCTACCAGCCCAAATATTTCTTGGAGCTACAATTACACCAACACAACAAAACAAAAAAATAGATGAGTATGCTTTGTAATGTTTCTAAAACAATAAATGTATGACAAGTAAGAAGTAATAATCGGGGTTCATTATATTTGGCTTGGCACCTAAAACCCTCACAAACTTTTACAGATGCACAATTGAGAGCATCCTGTCGGGCTGTATCACTGCCTGGTACGGCAACTACACCGCCCTCAACCGCAGGCCTCTCCAGATGGTGGTGCAGTCTGCCCAACGCATCACCAGGGGCAAACTACCTGCCCCCCAGGACACCTACAGGACCCAATGTCACAAGTAGTCCAAAAAGATCATAAAGGACCACAACCATCCAAGCCACTGCCTTTACACCCCGCTATCATCCAGGAGGCAAGGTCAATACAAGTGCATCAAAGCTGGGGCCGAGAGACTGAAAAACAGCTTCTATCTCAAGGCCATCAGACTGTTAAATAGCCATCACTAGCACATTAGAGGCTGCTGCCTATATACAGTCACTAGCTGTGCTAGTGATAGACTTGAAATCACTGGCCACTAATAATGGAACACTAGTCATTTTGTATGTAAACGTCTGACCCACTGGAATTGTGATACTGTGAATTATAAGTGAAATAATCTGTCTGTAAACAATTGTTGGAAAAATTACTTCATGCACAAAGTAGATGTCCTAACCGACTTGCCAAAACTATAGTTTGTTAACAAGACATTTGTGGAGTGGTTGATAAACAAGTTTTAATGACTCCAACATAAGTGTATGTAAACTTCTGATTCAACTGTATGTAGTGTATTCTACCCTATTCTACTGTATCATAGTCTATGCCACTGACATTTCTCGCCTAATATTTAGATATTCTTCATTCCATTCCTTTACTTTAGACTTGTGTGTATTGTTGTGAAATTGTTAGATATACCTTGTTAGATATTACTGCACTGTTGGAGCTAGAAACATTGGAGCACTGTTGGAGCTAGCATTTTGCTACAGACGCGATAAAATCTGCTAAACACGTGTATGTGACAACTAAAATTGGATTTGTTTAATTACATTTTTTGTGACCTGAGTTTTTTTTAACCAAATTATCACAGATGAGACAAAATGTTCATCTGCCTCTTTAAGGGCTGGAGATTACTGTGGTAATGTGACTTGGGTCATGTTTGTGCCTGTGAGATTGAAAGTGACTAGTATCTGTGTTGTCTTCTCTTCCCTAGCAGTTGAAACTCAAACATTGTAAAACAACGTAGCTTGTGAACAAAACAATGTAAATAGCCAAGAAACACAAGAACAAAGTCTCACTTCAGTAGACTTTTGTTTCAAGTAAATTAGACCAACTTTTATGCCTGTGCGCAGGGCTTCTAAAAATGAATCTTCCACAACTCTTCACGCCAGGCAGTGTCGCAGCGCGATGTGGGATACGCTATATAGGGTTCATAGGTCTTTGTTGTGTGATTAAGTTACCGGCTATGAAACAAAACATCAGAAATCATTTGAAAGCTGCTACTAGGGCATTTATTTTACTATAAATGTGGTCATACTTGACTATTTTTCTCACAAATGCGAGTGAAATGTTCGCACTGTGGAGCCCTGACCACCCACCAATGTGGCTGGGAAAATAGACATCTTAACCGCCAATGCCAAAATCTACCCTCATTTGGAGGGTGGCGGCTATTCATTTTAGGCCTTTGTTCAGACCATTGCAACTCCTCATCATAAGATAATGTGTCTGCTCAATTGTATTCATTCCCATCTGCAAAGCTTCAAACAGCTAAATATAACTCTTGGCCTTGTCATCCTCTTCCTTTCTAGAGGTGACAGGCTTTATTTACACCTTCGACTAGGACAATAGGCGTCAGCACAGACACTGTGTGTGTGTATTCACCCTCCCAGAGAAGGTAAGAGGAGGCTGTGACTTTAGCAGGTAGGCTATATCTCTCCCTTGGGACATTGATAGCAGTCTATTGAGACTACCTAACCTACCCTCATCTCTACACATTACATTTCTCACCTCACATTACTTGCAACATTTACCAATTTGAACATCAAGCACAATGCAAAACACATGCAAATACCCTATCCTCCCCTCTTTGTCCTCTCCCACCTGTCTCTCCTCTCCCTCCCCCTGTTCTCTCTCTCTCTTCCTTCCTCTCAGTGATACACAGACTCCTCCTTTAATGAAACAGCCAGCTGTATACAGCAGGGCCGTTCTACTGACTCATCAGTCTGGGAGAAAACACAACATCCAACATCCTCCCAACCAAGAACTGACTGGCCCGTCTGGTATTGGGGTTCATTTGCATACAGCTTTGTTTCCAGCCGTTGGCTCGTTGGTTTTACCTGAGGGCAACAGGTGATTGGACTGAGGCTGAGTCAGCATTAAAGCTGACTAACTATCCCAGACGGATCTACTTAGCTCATGATATAGCAGAGTTTAGGGATTTACTAATATTTTGTAATTGTCATCACAAATAAGGAGGAGTGTGTGGAAACCTTAGACATGAACTAAGATGAACCAACAGTTCTGGGTTTCTATGGTGGATAGAATATACAGTACTGCAGCTCCTCCTATAAATCTAACATTTAACAATGGACTACCAGCAAGCCCACTAAGCACTTTCTCCTTTATTAGAGCCCAGTAGGCAGCAAGGTTTCCGGTAGGAAAATGTGGCGCTGGACAACATTTTAAATTTACCGGACATTTTAGAAATGTACCGGACCCATATGCATTGAGTGCGTAACCTGATTAGGGCGTACACCCAAAGCGCTCAGAATGACAGAAATCTATGGTAATTTATCTTAACAGAACAGGCATGTCAAGGATGCAACAAGGTGCGGTCATTCTTACCCAATTCTGATGTACACTTTGAACATGTTAAAATAACTGTCCACATTTACTTTTCCTCGGCCAACAAGACAAGTAAGGAACAGCAAAATCACTTGCCTATGTCATTCTACTATATTAGAAAAGTTTAGGCTACCTAGTCTATTGGTCAGTTCTTTGAGAAAGACATGTCATATTCCAAACAGACAGTTGTGGGACAATAGATCCCAAATTCAAACAAGCAGTAGGCCTAGGATACATAAACAACCAATCATTCTGATGCAACAGAACAGAAGCTTCAGTTTAAAATATGATTTATTCACATTATAAGTGTAGCAATGCGCACAAGGCAGTAGACTATGCGGGAATGTTCTTTCCATAATACAATTATCAGGAAAACACAGTTGTCAAAAAGGCACTGCACATGCCAACAGTTTCATGTGACAGAGATGAAAATATCCATTTAGAAAGTGAGAATATCCTCTAGGCTACTTTGAAGCAAGGAAAGACATGCCTCATAATATGTATTATGAGCTCTGACTACAAACATTTATTTGAACAGTCACCCAACTAGGAATTCCAACTCGGGAACTCTTTCTAGAGCTCTGACTTTCCGACCTGAAGATCTCTGACGTCATGATTTCACATCGTATTTTTCAGAGTTCCAAGATGTCTTGAAAGCACCACAAGATGCTGCAGCAGCAGCTCTAGCAGCGTCTGACAGATTTTCCACTTAAAGGCTCTGTATCTGTATGCTGTACGAGTGTGATAAAAAAGATGCATAACAAATATACTGTAAACGCGCCAATTTAATTACACTAAATTATGCAAATGAACCAATAGACCGATAAGCATGACCAATCAAATGTATTTCCATCGACTGATATTTCCATCAATGAATTGATTGAGATTCACAATGAGATTTTTGCCAATTTTATTTATCGGCTGTTTAATTTTTTTACCGGACAAAGGCCGACTACTACCGGCTAACGGGGGGGGCGGCAGGGTAGCCTAGTGGTTAGAGCGTTGGACTAGTAACCGGAAGGTTGCGAGTTCAAACCCCCGAGCCGACAAGGTACAAATCTGTCGTTCTGCCCCTGAACAGGCAGTTAACCCACTGTTCCTAGGCCGTCATTGAAAATAAGAATTTGTTCTAAACTGACTTTCCTGGTTAAATAAAGGTTAAAAAATATAAAAAAATCAACAGAAACCCTGGTAGGCAGGCAGGATTACTGAGACATATCATTGCTCCAGGTTCTGGACATCTGGCAGGTGTACTAGAGGAGAGCAGATCAGTGGAGCAGCTTTGACCACACTGCTAGGATTATCCAACGAGCCCAGATCCTTCCTGCATATCTCACAGGGTTACCCTACCCTAGACATTGATTCAAGGTCAGTTCAGCGTTTCTCCTCCAAATGGTTGGTGTTAGGATTTGGGGAGGGTAATCCTTCCCAAATGATCCTAGATCTGTACCTACCGGGAAGCAGGTTCTACCCGGATCTCATAATGCTGCATTGTATTCTGAAGGAACTCCCCTTACACATGGCCATGTATGTGTGTGACCAGTGCAGCTGGGTGAAGAATGTGATGTGGCCAAAGACAAACAGGGGAAATCACCCCAACCTCCATGACTATAGGCTGAACCCTCACAAGAGATGAGTAAAATAACACAAAATCCTCACTAACACAACACCCTCAGAGAGAGAGGGCAAGGAAAGGAAGGAGAGAGACAGAAAGACGGAGAGAGGCAGAGAGTAAGGCGAGAGGGGAGTGGGAGAAAGAGACTGAACAGAATGATAAGCAGCTGAAGAGAAGAGAAGAGAGGAGAGGTGTATGTGTGTGCTGAGCAGTATTCCAGCCTGGTTTGGTTTAGAGCCTGAGTACTGACCACAGCACTAATACTTCTACTGTTGGTTAAGCTGCTCTGGGCAGGCAGGCTCAGCTGATCTGATCCCCCCCATCACATACACACACCATTGCGTGTAGAGGTTAGTGTTAACCACATACCTAGGATCAGCTTAGCCTTAACCATTACAGTGGAGTAGGACAACAACAAAACTAGGAGCAATTTCATCCCACCATCTCGTCAGTCCAGTTAGCCACAGAAGCTAACCCTAATGTCAGTAGATAGGACTTAAGAAATAATGTGTATTAGAGTGTATGCTGCTGTCTGTCAAAGAGCTTTTGGCCCACCCTTTAATGGTTCAAACAGCCGACCAATCATCCTGTTACAAATGTTTAGCAAACTTTTAGAAAAATGTTGTTTAATCAAATACAAAGTTATTTTACAGAAAACAAAACATTTAGTATGCTTATAGGGAAAGGCACTCAACGTGCTCGGCACTGACACAAATGACTGACGATTGGCTGAAATAAATTGATAGTAAGAAGATTGTGGGAGCTGTTTTTTTAGACTTCAGTGTAGTTTTGTCATTGATCATAACCTATTGCTGAAAAAACGTAGGTGTTTTGGATTTGCATCCTCTGCCTTATTGTGGATTGAGAGTTACCTATCTAATAGAACACAGAGGATTTTCGTTCACGGAAGCCTCTCTCATGCAAATTCAGTTGAGTGTGGTGTACCGCAGGGCAGCCGGCTAGAGCCATTATTGTTTTGTTTTTACAAATGACCTTTCACTGACCTTGAATAAAGCCTGTATGTCTATGTATGCTGACAACTCAACAATATACACATTGGCTGCAAAGGTTTAAAAAAATAACAGAGACAGTTAACATAGAGCTCCAGTCAGTTTTAGAATGGATAACTATCAATAGACTGGTGCTAAATATAATATAAAATAAAAGCATCACTTTTGGACAAATCATTAGCTCAACGCTATACCTTGTTCAACTCTAGTATTGAATAATGTGGCTATTGAACAAGTTGAGGAGACTAAACGGCTGTGTGTAACCATAGATAGCAAGCTGTCATGGTCAAAACATATAGACTCAATTGTTGCTAAAATGGGGAGAGGTCTGTCTTGACATCTCAGTCGACAAGACAGGTCCTACAGGCCCTAGTTGTGTCGCACCTGGACTACTGCCCAACTGTGTGGTCATGTGCGGCAAAGAAGGAAATAAGTCAATTCCAGTTGGTCCAGTACAAAGCAGCACGTATCGCACTTATATGTACACGGAGGTAAAGTGTCAGTAACACGCATGTCAGTCTCTCCTAGTTCAGAGTTGACTGCGTCACTATTGCTCTTTGATGTATAGAAGGTTCCAAACTCTCTGTTCAAGCAGTTGGCACACAGTTCGGACACTCATCGGTACAACTTGAGACATGTAACCAGAGGTATCTTCACAGTCCCCAGAACAGAGGCTAGGAAAAGCACAGTATTAAATCGAGCCATGACTACATGGAACTCTGCCACCCCAGGTAACTCAAACTAGCAATAAAAACAGTACAAAAAAAACAGACAAAAGAACACTTTACTGCACAAAGGGGACTGTGAAGAGACACAGCCATTGTATAGATCTTGTATTGTAATTTGCACTGTACTACAGTACCAGTCAAAAGTTTGGACACCTACTTTTCTTTATTTTTACTCATTTCTACATTGTAAAATAATAGTGAAGACATCAAAACTATGAAATAACACATATAGAATCATGTAGTAATCAAACAAGTGTTAAACAAATCAAAATATATTTGAGATTTTAGATTCTTCAAAATAGCCACCCTTTGCCTTGAATCTAAAATCCGAACTTTTGACTGTTACTGTATATATACAGTGGGGAGAACAAGTATTTGATACACTGCCGATTTTGCAGGTTTTCCTACTTACAAAGCATGTAGAGGTCTACCAACCAGTAAGAATTCCGGCTCTCACAGACCTGTTAGTTTTTCTTTAAGAATCCCTCCTGTTCTCCACTCATTACCTGTATTAACTGCACCTGTTTGAACTCGTTACCTGTATAAAAGACACCTGTCCATACACTCAATCAAACAGACTCCAACCTCTCTACAATGGCCAAGACCAGAGCTGTGTAAGGACATCAGGGATAAAATTGTAGACCTGCACAAGGCTGGGATGGGCTACAGGACAATAGGCAAGCAGCTTGGTGAGAAGGCAACCATGCAAGATCTCACCTCATGGGGCATCAATGATCATGAGGAAGGTGAGGGATCAGCCCAGAACTACACGGCAGGACCTGGTCAATGACCTGAAGAGAGCAGGGACCACAGTCTCAAAGAAAACCATTAGTAACACACTACGCCGTCATGGATTAAAATCCTGCAGCGCACGCAAGGTCCCCCTGCTCAAGCCAGCGCATGTCCAGGTCCGTCTGACGTTTGCACATGACCATCTGGATGATTAAGAGGAGGAATGGGAGAAGGTCATGTGGTCTGATGAGACAAAAATAGAGCTTTTGGGTCTAAACTCCACTCGCCGTGTTTGGAGGAAGAAGAAGGATGAGTACAACCCCAAGAACACCATCCCAACCATGAAGCATGGAGGTGGAAACATCATTCTTTGGGGATGCTTTTCTGCAAAGGGGATAGGACGACTGCACCGTATTGAGGGGAGGATGGATGGGGCCATGTATCGCGAGATCTTGGCCAACAACCTCCTTCCCTCAGAAAGAGCATTGAAGATGGGTTGTGGCTGGGTCTCCCAGCATGACCACGACCCGAAACACACAGCCAGGGCAACTAAGGAGTGGCTCCGTAAGAAGCATCTCAAGGTCCTGGAGTGGCCTAGCCAGTCTCCAGACCTGAACCCAATAGAACATCTTTGGAGGGAGCTGAAAGTCCGTACTGCCCAGCAACAGCCCGAAACCTGAAGGATCTGGAGAAGGTCTGTATGGAGGAGTGGGCCAAAATCCCTGCTGCAGTGTATGCAAACCTGGTCAAGAACTACAGGAAACATATGATCTCTGTAATTGCAAACAAAGGTTTCTGTCCCAAATATTAAGTTCTGCTTTTCAGATCAAATACTTATGTCATGCAATAAAATGCAAATTAATTACTTAAAAATCATACAATGTGATTTTCTGGATTTTTATTTTTATCTAAATAGTTTAACCTACCTTTTTGCAATAATCACTGCCCTTTTTGTTAAAATGTTTACCAGAACCATGCTCAATGCACATCCACTAATAATAACTAACTTCTGGTAGCAGGCAGTATATAACATTAACACAGGTCTCATAAGCAATCTCTCAAGCACACCTGCTAGTGAGTAGCCAACTAATCTTTATATTTAAAGTCTAGACAACTTGGATCTATTTGCTTGCTAACAAGGTAGAACACTTGAACTGTTATGAATACATTCTCCTGTCTGACTCAAACTGTTTGAAAAACATAGCCTGTTCACTATGTTTAGATGTTGAAATCAAGGATAATAATATGCTTATTTCTCAGAATGGGAACGAGTTGCCAATTCCTTATATAACTGCGTCTTTTTATGCTCATTGCACATTTCTAAAACACAGACAGCTAGTATAGCAGTTTGTGGCTAAAATGCTGCTAGAGGTACATGGTGCCACTCACAACAGAAACTGACCATTAATTATCCCCAATCATGTTCATTGATACTTCCGTTTTAGTAGAGTCTTCTCTGTTTTACATTTCTGCACATGAGACATAAAAAGGTTATCATTAGGTTATCCTCTATTACAATAAAATATTGTCTCAATCTGTTTCGGTGTCCATATGACTGATTACATTGGCCCAAACCTCAAATGCAAATAGCAAGTTGAAACTGCTTGTTATCAGAGAGGAAGATGATGATCTTTCGTCTTTGATGTTGTGAGTGGCAGAGGGAGGGGCTTGGTGTCTGTGTGTGAAGGTGCATAGTGCACACAACACAGAAGGAGAGAAAGAGACAAGCCCAAAAAGACAAACTCATAAAATTGGGGAAAAAATAAAAACCTTGATTCTTGTAATAGTCATTTGGAACATCGTGCTAAAACAAAATATTTTATTTATTTTTTGCCTTTTTCAATCGTGTCTCATCACTGCAACTCCCCAACATGCTCGGGAGAGGAGAAGGTGGAGTCATGAGTCCTCCGAAACATGACCCGCCTAACCGCGTTCTTAACATCCGCCAGCTATACCCGGAAGCCAGCCGCACCAATGTGTCGGCGAAAACACCATTCAACTGGCGACCGAGGTCAGCCCGCAAGCACCCGCACCCGCCACAAGGAGTCACTAGAGTGCGATGAGCCAAGTAAAGCCCTCACCGGCCAAACCCCAAATTGTGTGCAGTCCTATGGGACTCCCGGCCACAGCCAGTTGTGGCACAACCCGGGAATGAACCCAGGTCTGTAGTAATGCCTCTAGCACTGTGATGCAGTACCTTAGACCGCTGCGCCACTCGGGAGGCCCCATAAATTCAAATGTATCTAATTAATTTGATATATCGCCCAGCCCTAGTGTGTGTGTGTTACCTTGATCTGCTGTCTGCGCAGCATGGCCAGCTCTCTCATGTCTCTGAAGGGCTGTAGCAGGTAGTGGTAGAGTTGTGTTGTAGCCTCCAGTAACTCTCCATAGGCCTCATCCTCCTCTGGATACACCTGCAGCAGCTCCACCATACTCTCCATGGCCCGGTGCCTCTCCAGCAGCTACACACCCACAAAGAAGATCATTAAACAATTCAGCAAAACATCAAAAATAAAAAGGAACCAAATAAAACATTTTAGCAGCCAGACTGGTTTAGGAGGATTAGAAGAAGAAACAGGAAAAGATGGGGCAAAGTTTGAAGAAGTTTATTCTGTGCCTCTGAATACGGTGTTATAGGAAAGGCGCTAACAATGGTCAAGAATAGCTCATATTTCAGACTGTGTTGAAACTAGTTCCATTGCTGACACAGTGTGTGGTGGTCTCAGCCCCAGCACCAGCACATACCATTTCATAATGGCTGTCTAAACAAAGAGCTCTTTCACCAGCTGCACAGAGAGAAAAAAAGTATTTACCAAAAGTTACAGTACTGGTAAAATGAGAAGGATTGAGCGTGTGTGCAGTGCACAAGCATACATGTGTGTGAGCATGTGTAAATGTTTATGTGTCTGTGGCCATTAAGGTTGAGAAATACTTGGGGAGACCTCTTCTACAATATGGTACTTAAATCGGTTTGCTCCGTTAATGACTAGATCATTCCAGACTGTGACATTTTTTCCCTTTATTTATGATATTATCGTAACATTCTCATTAAATAATCTTAGTACGGCAGAAAAGATAAGGTTTAATTCATTCATTTAGACTTCATTTTGAACAAACTGATACAGCCTAACTAATAAAACTGCACAGTTGTGATCTGTAAAGTTCCAATAGTGTACAGTCTTGCATTACACTATATATCGTCAATGTCATTTCACGATAGTCAATTTAATCATATATCGGAACAACTAGGGTTGAATATTTTCACGGTATTTGACAAAATGTTCCATCCCGAGAATAAATCATTTTTCTCCCAGGTAACCCGGTATTTCCTGCCAAAACCGTAAGTGTCATTCAAAAGCATAATAAAGCATTGATTAAAGCTTTGACCGAAAATTCAAGAGTGATGCTACTTCAGCCTGATGAGCCATACATTACATACATTTCTTTCCTTCCAGTTCTCTGCTGCCAATGACTGGAACAAACTGCAAAAATCACTGAAGCTGGAGACTCATATCTCCCTCACTAGCTTTAAGCACCAGCTGTCAGAGCAGCTCATAGATCACTGCACCTGTACATAGTTCATCTGTAAATATCCCATCCAAATACCTCATCCCCATACTGTATTTATTTATTTATATTGCTCCTTCGCACCCCAGTATCTCTACTTGCACATTCATCTTTTCTAATGTAATTACTTCGCTACCATGGCCTATTTATTGCCTTACCTCTCTTATCCTACCTCATTTGCACACACTGTATATATAATTTTTCTACTGTATTATTGACTGTAAGTTTGTTTATTTCATGTGTAACTCTGTGTTGTTGTATGAGTTGAACTGCTTTGCTTTATCTTGGCCAGGTCGCCATGAGAACTGTAAATGAGAACTTGTTCTCAACTAGCCTACCTGGTTAAATAAAGGTTAAATACATAAATAAAATAAAATAAATGTATGAGCCCCACATTAAAGACATTTAATGAGGCCAAGCCCCAAAAAGCCTAAATAATTGTGCAGTTATCCAATACATACAGTACAAGTCAAACGTTTGGACACACCTACTCATTCCATTCATTTACTATGTTCTACACTGTAAAATAATTACTGAAGACATAAAAACTATGAAATAACACATATGGAATCATGTAGTAACCAAAAACTGTAAACAAATCTAAATATATTTAGATTTTAGATTTTTGAAAGAAGCCTTACATTGCCTTGATGACAGCTTTGCACACTCTTGGCATTCTCTCAACCAGCTTCACCTGCAATGCTTTTCCGACAGTCTTGAAGGAGTTCCCACATATGCTGAGCACTTGTTGGCTGCTTTTCCTTCACTCTGCGGTCCAACTCATCCCAAACCATCTCAATTGGGTTGAGGTCGGGTCATTGTGGAGGCCAGGTCATCTGACGCAGCACTCCATCACTCTCCTTCTTGGTCAAATAGCCTTCACACAGCCTGTAGGTGTTGAAAAACAAATTATAGTCCCACTAAGCGCAAACCAGATGGGATGGTGTATCGCTGCTGAATGCTGTGGTAGCCATGCTGGTTAAGTGTGCCTTGAATTCTAAATAAATCACAGTGTAAGCAGCAAAGCTCCCCCACACCTCCTCCTCCATGCTTCACGGTGGGAACCACACATGGGGAGATCATCCATTCACCTAATCTGCATCTCACAAAGACAAGGCAGTTGGAACAAAAACATCTCAAATTTGGACTTATCAGACCAAAAGGACTAATTTCCTTTTTTGCTCATGCATTGCTCATGTTTCTTGGCCCAAGCAAGTCTCTTCTTCTAATTGGTGTCCTTTAGTAGTTTCTTTGCAGCAATTCGACCATGAAGGCCTGATTCACGCAGTCTCCTCTGAACAGTTGATGTTGTGATGTGTCTGTTACTTGAACTCTGTGAAGCATTTATTTGGGCTGCACATTCTGAGGCTGGTAACTCTAAATGACACCAATAGGAAGAAGATACTTGCTTGAGCCAAGAAACACAAGCAATGGACATTAGACCGGTGAGTCCAAATGTGAGATTTTTGGTTCCAACCGCCGTGTCTTTGTGAGACGCAGAGAAGGCGAACAGATGATCTCTGCATGTGTGGTTCCCCCGTGAAGTATGGAGGAGGTGTGATGGTGCTTTGCTGGTGACACAGTTGGTGATTTACTTAGAATTCAAGGCACACTTAACCAGCATGGCTACCACAGCATGCTGAAGCGATATGCCATCCCATCTGGTTTGCGCTTAGGACTATCATTTGTTTTTCAACAGGACAATGACCCAACACACCTCGAGGCTGTGTAAGGGCTATTTGACAAAGGAGAGTGATGAATGAAGTGCTGCGTCAGATGACCTGGCCTCCACAATCACCCGACCTCAACCCAATTGGGATATTTTGGGATGAGTTGGACCGCAGAGTGAAGGAAAATTTAACCTACCTCTCAGGAGGCTGATTTGCAGCCAAAGACAAATAAATGGGTAATCAATACTTATTGAAAATGAAAAGACGCAATGCTCGCTCACCATAGTAGCCTAACATATGCTGCCTTTTCCATGATGATTACATTTTTTGATTGGACCTCGACTCACATTGGTTGAGCGCCCTCCACTTCTTTCCATTATCAATATTTATTCACCAGACACTGTTGTAAACTACAGTCTAATCATGTTAAAAGTTCATTTCAGAATTTAAGTTAACTACCACGTGATTCTCCGCCCATGTAGACAGCCTACTCTATTTCAATGAGACCACACATACTAGGCACACTTGAACCCAGACACCCAACTACGAGAGGTAGGCTACTGAAGTTGAAGCAGCAAATTCTGTGTTTGAATAATGCAAAAAATATCATTTTAATACAATAGGTAGGCTAAAGCATACAAAGCAGAAAGATGATTGTTTCCAAATAATCTGCGGGACGACAAAAATATTTTCATCCCAAAATTGTCTGTCTGACCGACCCGCAGCATGAAAAATGCTGACCACACCTCAATGATCTCTTTTGGGAACCTCAAGAATGCAGCCCTCTACTAGGAACCACTCGTTTCAATTCATACAGTACAACCCTCCCTCAGTTCTCCCAGGTGTAATATTGAAAGGCTGCTGCTACATCACCAATCTAAGCAGTGAATTGCCTAACAGTACCCTTCTGCTCTGTCTGTCTGGTGTGGCTTGAAAAGAGAGGAGTAGCTGTGGATAGGATGAATAGGGGCTCTTAAGTTGTTAACCCTAGCCAGGTTTTCCATAGCCAGCCACACACACAGGTCCACTCTAGGGATCAGGGGCTAGAGACAGACACTGGTCAATTCAGCTCCAACACTGCTCCTACTGTTTACCTTGGCCAGGCATCTCCAAGGTAACCATAGACAGGCCAGCCCTGCACTTAGCTAAGAGAGGGCTGGCTGAGAGGGAGGGAGGGAGCTACTGTAGCACTAGAACAGTTGCATTAGGAAAGGGAAATGGGGATACCTAGTCACTTGTACAACTGAATGATTTCAACTGAAATGTGTCTTCTGCATTTAACCCAACACCTCTGAGTCAGAGAAGGTACAAGCTGCCAATAGGAATAAATGTAAACAATCCAGTATCAATGCAACCTTCCAGGCAAGAACAGAATATGTTGTCTGGTGAGTGACATTTTCTGTGACCTCTGACCCAACTGTGGTTAAGGCAGCCCTGGGCGCACAAATTGACGAATGACCGAGTGTGTATGTGCTTGTGTTGTAGTTGATTTCTGGCCAGAGCTCACATATAACTACAGTGATTGGCTGGCTCTCTTTATAACAAACATCCCTGATTGGCTGGGAAAGAGTAGCAAAAAACTTCTGATTGGTGGAGAATCCACAAAGTACAGACGACCATCGCAAGGTAAACTTAAAAGCGCAGTGGGAACATGAGTGAGCGATTATGATCACACACACACACACAAAGGGTAATTAGAATCGTACTAATAACAATTGTACACCAGAGGGAACTTATCAAGCCTAACTCTTACCAGTCTATCAGTGTGAAATCTGCCTGGTCTTCATAGTGTAATGCCAGTAGGCCTGGTTGGCAGGAAACAGCCTTCCTATGATGTGAACAGCAGTCCTTCCTTTGAAAGATCACATCACTTCAGAGTTCACATTAGTCAGTTGTTAGCTATTTATGCGCTACGGAAAATTACAAAATGAGACATGTGGCAAAAGTCTGCAATTCCTCACACTGGGCGTGTGTGTGTGTGTGTGTGTGTGTGTGTGTATTTAGCTCGAACAACATACATTGTATTCCATCTGGACAAGAGGCATACCTATGTAAGAATGCTGTTCATCGACGACAGCTTAGCATTTAACATCCCCTAAACTCGTCAATAAGCTCTAGACCCTGGGTCTCGACCCCGCCCTGTGCAACTGGGTCCTGGACTTTTACGGGCCGCCCCCAGGTGGTGAGAGTAGGAAACAACATTTCCACCCCGCTGATCCTCAACACTGGGGCCCCACAAGGGTGGTTCTCAGCCCCCTACTTTACTCCCTCTTCACCCATGACTGCGTGGCAATGCACACCTCCAACTCAATCATCAAGTTTGCAGACGACATTACAGTGGTGGGCTTGAATACCAACAACAACGAGACGGCCTACAGGGAGGAGGGTGAGGGCCCTCGGAGCTCAACATCAAACAAAAAAAGGGAGATGATCTTGGACTTCAGGAAACAGCAGTGGGAGCATCCCCCCATCCACATCGAGAGGACAGTAGTGGAGAAGGTAGAACGTTTTAAGTTCCTCAGCGTACACATCACGGACAGACTGAAATGGTCCACCCAAACAGACAGCGTGGTGAAGAAGGTGCAACAGGAGGCTGAAGAAATTTGGCTTGTCACCTAAAACACTCAAAAACTCTTACAGATAAACAATCGAGAGCATCCTGTCGGGCTGTATCACCGCCTGGTACGGAAACTGCTCCACCTATAACCGTAAGACTCTCCAGAGGGTAGTGTGGTTTGCAAACTACCTGCCCTCCAGGAGACCTACCGCACCCGATGTCACAGGAAGGCCAAAAAGATCATCAAGGACAACAACCACCCGAGCCACTGCCTGTTCACCCCGCTATCATCCAGAAGGCGAGGTCAGTACAGGTGCATCAAAGCTGGGACCGAGAGACTGAAAAACAGCTTCTATATCAAGGCCATCAGACTGTTAAAGAGCCATTGTTAACACCGAGAGGCTGCTGCCAACATACAAACTCAAATCTCTGGCCACTTTAAAAAATGGATGTAATAAAGGTATCACTAGTCACTTTAAATAATGCCACTTTAATAATGTTGACATATCATACATTACTCATCTCATATGTACAGTTGAAGTCAGAACTTTACATACACCTTAGCCAACTACATTTAAACTCTGTTTTTCACAATTCCTGACATTTAATCCTAGTAAAAATTCTCTGTCTTAGGTCAGTTAGGATCACCACTTTATTTTAAAAACGTGAAATATCAGAATAATAGTAGAGAGAATGATTTACTTCAGCTTTTATTTCTTTCATCACATTCCCAGTGGGTCAGAAGTTTACATACACTCAATTAGTATTTGGTAGCATTGACTTTCAATTGTTTAATTTGGGTCAAACGTTTCAGGTACCCTTCCACAAGCTTCCCACAATAAGTTGGGTGAGTTTTGGCCCATTCCTCCTGACAGAGCTTGTGTAGCTGAGTCAGGTTTGTAGGCCTCCTTGATCGCACATGCTTTTTCAGTTCTGACAACAATTTTTCTATGGGATTGAGGTCAGGGCTTTGTGATGGCCACTCCAATACCTTGACTTTGTTGTCCTTAAGCCATTTTGTCACAACTTTGGAAGTATGCTTTCTCGGTCATTGTCCATTTGGAAGACCCATTTGCGACCAAGCTTTAACTTCCTGACTGATGTCTTAAGATGTTGCTTCAACATATCCACAGAATTTTCCTTTCTCATGAGGCCATCTATTTTGTGAGGTGCACCAGTCCCTCCTGCAGCAAAGCACACCCACAACATGATGCTGCCAACCCGTGCTTCACGGTTGGGATGTGTGTTCTTCGGCTTGCAAGCCTCCCCCTTTTTCCTCCAAACATAACAATGGTCATTATGGCCAAACAGTTCTATTTTTGTTTCATCAGACCAGAGGACATTTCTCCAAAAAGTACCATCTTTGTCCCCATGTGCAGTTGCAAACCGTAGTCTGGCTTTTTTTATTGCGGTTTTGGAGCAGTGGCTTCTTCCTTGCTGAGCGAACTTTCAGGTTATGTCGATTTTGTACATGTTTCCTCCAGCATCTTCACAAGGTCCTTTGCTGTTGTTCTGGGAATGATTTGCACTTTTTGCACCAAAGTACGTTCATCTCTAGGAGGCAGAACGTGTCTCCTTCCTGAGAGGTATGACGGCTGCGTGGTCCCATGGTGTTTATACTTGCATACTATTGTTTGTACAGATGAACGTGGTACCTTCAGGCATTTGGAAATTGCACCCAATGATGAACCAGACTTGTGGAGGTCTACAAAAACAGTTCTGAGGTCGGTTGATTTGTTTTGATTTTCCCATGATGTCAAGCAGAGGCACTGAGTTTGAAGGCATTGAATTACATCCACAGGTACAAATAATCTGTCTGTAAACAATTGTTGGAAAAATTACTTGTGTCGGTAGGTGTCCTAACCGACTTGCCAAAACTAGAGTTTGTTAGTAAGAAATTTGTGGAGTGGTTGAAAAACGAGTTTTAATGACTCCAACCTAAGTGTAGGTAAACTTCCGACTTCAACTGTATATACTGTATTCTATTCCATCTACTGCATCTTGCCCATTCCGCACGGCCATCTCGCATCCATATATTTATATGTACATATTCTTATTCATCCCTTTACACTTGTGTATATAAGGTAGTCGTTGTGAATTTGTTAGAGTACTTGTTAGATTTACTGCATTGTCGGGAACTAGAAGCACAAGCATTTCGCTACACTCGCATTAACATCTGCTAACCATGTGTATGTGACCAATAATATTTGATTTGTAAATGTGTGCACATTTGAGCGCATGGAACTTTGCATACAATCATCCACACATCAACTGAAACCAGGCAGGTACTGTTCCTGCTATTATAATAGCAAGCCTACCAAGTGAGTTTGCTTATTTTGCTTTGGGTACAAGTTGGCCATAGACACAGACCTAGGATCAGTTTCCCTCCCCCAACCCTTATGTAACCATTAAGGGGGAGTGAGGAATGCAGAACTCACCTTAGATCAGTGTCTAGGAAGAAGCAACATCAAAGCCGCTTAACTTAGCTACAGGTCGTAAAATGTGCAGTTCCGCAGGCCCTCTCACACACTACCTTCAATTACCTTTGACCCAAAGCCTGGGTCCCTGCCCTGAATGGTTGGGGAGATGTGTATGGGCTAATTTGAACTAATCCTCAGTGCTGCAGTTGGAGTCTAACGCCCAGTGTCTGACATGCTAACTCCCCATGACTAACACACACACACACACATTATTAAATCCCTTCAGGAATATAGGGCATACTTGCTTTGACCCTGCTAGGCAGGGGGCTAAAACCCAAGGCAATCAACCAGAGCTGTCCCTTTACAGTCATGCCACTCAACTCAGCAACACTCAACAGACAAGCTCTCATATAGCTTACTATTTTACATACAGAGAATGAAATCCTGTGCAGGAAAGAGAAGATGAAAAGCTATAGATAGCTACTGAAGCTGTATCTTTGGCTGTACAGATATAAAGACTTCTCAGGCGTAATGGGGTGTGGAGGTCTGAGGGAAGGGAGGTCTGAGGAAAACTCACTTAATTACAGGAGCATAGTAGACTTTTACAGAATGGGAGTTTCCATCTTACTGTTAAAGGTCATGTTGCAAGTTACATTTTCCAATATAAATAGAACATCCACCCAGTCTCATGGCAAAAAGAAATATGAATATACGTACTATTGTTTTTCCGGCCAGCTAAAGAAAAAGATGTGTGAAGCACGTGCGCTAGTAAGCAACGTTCCCTCGTGTGCATGACACAGCCTGTGATTTTGCCTGTGACGGTCGTTCAGGTGAAGATTCTGAAGCTGACTTGGGGAAAATTACAAAATTCGAAGTAATACCATTTTGAAGTAACGGAACAACAGAACTTGCGTTCTAGATGTGATGGAAATGGACATGCATTTTTGGGAGAACGGACACATCAGCAAATGTCTGTGAAGCTCAAAGTCTTAGGGTAAAATATTAATAGCCACTTTGAAAGTAATGCTTGGCTACACACAAAAACAATGAAAAAAAATGACAAATCATATATACTTCAGAGAGGAAAATGTACTGCTATGGATGTGAAACTGTGCAAAATGAGTGGTTATATACTAAAGATTTATTCACCAAACGTCATCATAATACTGTTGTTGTCATCTGAAAATCCAGTGTACCTCAAGAGCCAGGAAATCACCAGTATCTTGAATAGTTATTGCATAGGCTATCAAAGTGGTCCCGTCTTAACCAACCATAAATGCACAAAATGTGCTAAAACATGCATTTACAAATCTTTTTTTTTAAATGTCTATTTTCATTGCGAATTAGAGTGCTGCATAGCTCACTGCACTCCATTTTAAATGTATAATGTTTTCATAATTTCATTCTAGATCATTAAATGTAATGTTTTATTTAACATATTAAATGTTATTATCAATCACCTACTGAGTAACAGAATAAAGATACAAAAACTCAATTCAACTTTTTTTTCTACAAACTCATGCTTTGTATTAATTTCACACCATTCAATCTGCCGGCACATGCTCTACGGAAATGGTACCTCCTCTCCGTTGTCCAAAAAGGACACAGGGACTGGACAACTTGACCTGCAGCTACCCAAACCTTGTTGTCCTTGGCTGGCAAGATGTACACAAATCCTGTGTGGTCATTTCTCCTAAAGAACTGCATTTCAACAGCATCAGTCAGTCTTTATCTGTTACCAGTCCCACAAACTGCCTGTATATACACTTGAGTTTACCAAACATTAAGAACACCTTCCTAATATTGACTTGCACTACATATGCACTGAGCTTGTCTG
Source organism: Oncorhynchus nerka (assembly GCF_034236695.1). Taxonomy (NCBI): domain Eukaryota; kingdom Metazoa; phylum Chordata; class Actinopteri; order Salmoniformes; family Salmonidae; genus Oncorhynchus; species Oncorhynchus nerka. Next base: position 26,467,193 of record NC_088399.1, read on the forward strand.
ATACTTTAAGCACACTGTTTGATTAAATAATTAAGACACCCAAATGACTCAAGAAAGAACCCGATGGTTACACTGTGTTAAAAAATGACAGCGAGTGCCTGTGTGACTGGCGCACGTTGTCCCACTCTCCTCCCGACTGAAGCAAAAAGGCACCTCAGCACAGCAAGTGTTTATTGCGCTGTCCGTGATAAAGCTGCAACATAATTTTAGCCATTTAGTTTCTTACTTGTTCCTGACTGAAAAGTTCTGTTACCGAAATCCCTAATTTGTTTATGAAAAATATTCCCTATTCCCTCAGCTCTTGCTCTCTTTACGTGAAACAGGTAAGCATCGCATGCATGTGACCAATAGGGCTTAACCTATAGCCTATCGTAATCAAATCGCTAAATTGGTTATAACAAATTCCGAACACAGTAATGTCGACAGGAAAATGAATGCAGAGGACGTGAAAAAGAAATGGGTGAATGTTTACTTGTTGCTCAGGACAGGAGGGAAAGGGTAAGTCAGATCTGTGGAAAACATTTCACTTAGTTGTGGAAACTACTGGATATCAAGACAAAGGGAGGGTATAGGAGCAAGTCTAGCGTGAGTATTATGTGTGCCAAACAGCTGTTAGATTACAGTATTATTATTATTATTTCTGACCATTTGGAAGTGTAAACACTCAATCAATAAGTGTACGAGAGATTCTGTATAAAAAAAGATAAAGCCTTTATACTACAGCAGACTAAAAACAGTTGCATGCATTTGTGAATGTATTTATTGTTTAGGCTAATTATTCAAAGCTCCCTTTGTTATTTAATTTTTAAACTAAAATGCTTGATTGCATTTCAAAGCATGAATGTCTCATATGCTGTGTGGTGGCATGAATGAATGAATGATTGATACAGTAGCCTATAAATTGAAATACAGGCATCAGTAAATTACGGTATTAAGACCAAACAGGACGCGCTCTTAGGCCTACAACTCGATGGTGGTTATACAAGGCTGCTATACAAAGCCTACTAATGATAACGATATTACTTATTTTAATGATGATCATAATAATAATTGTAATAACAATAAAGAGATCAAGAAAAAGGAGAGTATAGGAGCGATTACAATATTATTTTCCTGCCTGTTTGGAACAGTGTAAACACTAAATAAATGACTAGTAACAGCAGTCTGTTCTAACAAACACAATGGTAAAGTCTTTAATACAGCATAGCGAAGATTAACAACACCCGAATCGGTGAAATTGCTTTACCCAACATTTTCCCGTTGCATGAGGCATGGTGCTCACGAAGGCTGTTAAACTAACACTCAAACAGGCAACATCTGTCTTATTTCTGTAGATATATATGGATTACTTATAAAGCCAGGCACATTAAAAGTTAGGCTATTGATTATAGACCTCCATTTTCTTAGACAATTAGTCTAAACCAAGGGCTGTTTCCTCCTCTCTGCTGCTGCCCCCGATGCATTATTCTAATCCCAATATGCTGGTTCATTTTTCCATTATCCACATAGCAACATAGAGAAAGGCACCAAATCTACGGCGCACTGAAGATTATGTTTCAGAACCGAGGACAGTGGCTGTATCAAACGCGGGAGAAAGCACATGTTATAAAATAATATTAGATTTATTAGTGCTGCACCATTATTTTAACATAATATAGCCATATACAATTTCAGTATCACGTCTTAGAGTGATGGACTGTGCCATCCCCGCGGCCTCCGCAATGGATAGGAGTCCACTGAGACAGGCGCAAATCAGGAGTATTGTGCACCATACAATATATATTTTTAACTGCTCTATTTAAGAAATCTCGGTCGACCAACAGCCTATCGTCCAAACAATCGACCAGTCGACTACATGGGGTCAGCCCTAATGGTGATACACATCTTCTTCAAGCTTCCTGACTGACTACTTCAGTGGTTCCCGGAAGCAAGGGCCTTACCTGGGAGTACAACAACAGTCTCGCAGTCATTCTGTCAACATGTATTTGATGTAACCACTCAAATGAATACAAACTGCTACGGACGCAAGCACCGACATATTCACTTTTTGCCATTCTTTAGTCATGTGGGATATATATTTTAGTTGAGACACCTGTATGATATACATTAATAAAAATGCATTCACTCTGGACATGAGACTTTATTTTAGACATTTTAAATCATAAGCTCTAAAGTGTATTTGTCTTGATGTTTAAGTTATCACAGAAGTAAGTACAATTTTGAAGACCAACATGCTATGAAAAAGTTATTGTTTTGTAATCTTACAATAAAAGAAAAATTAGTTGTTATACAAAACTTTATTGCATTTGGTCATCCACAAAATGTGGGCATTGAAAGTCTGCGGATAGCTGACAACAGGATGGCAGGTGTTTTGATGTGCTGCTCTAGAGTTCGATAGCCCAGCAGACTCACCTAGAGGAAAGGAGGATGGACACGTGTTAGTTATGATAAAAGTCTGGGAGACTTTTACAGGGAGGAGACAGCATGGTCCCGTGTGGCTCAGTTGGTAGAGCATGGCACTTGCACCGCCAGGGTTGTGGATTTGATTCCCATGGGGGACCAGTACGAATTCAAATGTATGCTCTCACTATGGTAAATTGCTCTGGATAAGAGCATTTGCTAAATGACTAAAAATGTAAAAGCATGAATTGGAGTGAGTACAGTAAATTCAATCCAACCATTGGTCCTGGATAATATGTTAGCATCACACAAGCATACTGCCATAGTGAAGGAGGTTTACATAGTGCATCAAGTATACTATTATGAGTGGCGCTTATTTCTCTGTGCCCTGAAGAGATCGCAGGTACTTGTTCAGAAGGCTCTGCAGGTCCTTGGACCAGTCGGTCTCTTAAGCACCTGGTTAGAGCCATTGACCGTTCTCTGGCATCTATGATGCCGGCTTCTCCACTTAGTATTAGCTCTTGAAATAGTATAATGCAATGTAAAGGAACATTTAATATTACTTACTAGCATAGAGTGCTCCATGTTCCTGCTGATAGCAAGCCTCAACCTGGATGCAGAGACATTTCCTGCCTTATATTATGGTTGCATCTATCTCCACCAGGCTCCAATTAATCCAGCGGATTAACAAACAAAAATTGGTACCTGTATTTAGGATTCATGTATCAGTTTGCCTACTTCATGATCATGCCTGTAAATTACAATAGAGTGGTCATCACTAGTTACTACAAACACAAGTCATACACCCTGCCTATTTCTACAATTTATCTTCTTAAAATCTGATTTTAAACCTAAACCTAAACCTAACCACACTGCTAACATTATACCTAACCTTAAATTTAGGTTAAACCTTAAAGAATGTTTTCATGCATTTTTACAATTTGGCCAATTTTTACTTTGTGGTAACTAATATGCACGCCATTTTGTGACAATGGTTACGACAAATATGAATTTATAGCGAAGCTATTATCTATATTATGGCACCACGTATCATTTCACACAAAAATCATGACATCGCAGACAACATGCTCCTTATTTGACTATAGTTTAGCTGCAAGCTTTAGCCACATGCACCCTGTGATTGAGGCCAGGACAATTTTGCAACCAAACTGCTTCAAATAGGGTGATTAGCCTAAGTAGCTAGCTAGCTAAATGACAACCCTATTAATTCTAGAAGTATCGACTCTATTGCTTCATTCAAAAAGTAGGCTTCAACTCCTAGTTACATCTGTAGGCACTAATGTGAGCTAGATAGCCAACATGCATTGTTTCTGACTTGCCACAAAACTGGTTACTTCACATCTGACAGATATTTAGCTACTGTAGCTAGCTAGATAATAATGGTTTATGGTAATTGCAGTTATTTAATTATCTAGCTAGCTAACTAGATAAGTGTAAAACGCAGATAGCTAGCTAGCTAACCAACTAGGCAGTTATCAAAAACACTCACTCGTTAACTTACCATACTTTTCTGACCAACTAGACATTACTTTAGCCAACCTCGGCCGACTGCTTATTGCCTACTCCCTTCTCTAGGTCTTCTTCTAAAAACAATGACTGTAGTCCGTGCTTCATTTTCAAAAGAAACCCACTCTCACAATGCCATCTGGTGCAGCCAGGCAATCAATGGCTCAGCGTTCCAAAAATACACCTGAATCTGAAAAAGTACACCTGAAGCATGAACAATGTTCTATTTCATATTTTTATGATCCGCGTGCAGCCCAGAAATATACAGTGCCTTCGGAAATTATTCGGACACACATTTTGTTATGTTACAGCCTTATTCTAAAATGGATGAAATACAAAAAAAAATCCTAAGCATTCGACACACAATACCCCATAATGACTAAGTGAAAACAGTTTTTTATAAATTTTTGCAAATGTATAAAAATAAAATAACACAGAAATAACATAGTTACATAAGTATTCAGACCCAGATTCAGTTGCTATGTTACTCAAAATTGAGCTCAGGTGGATCCTGTTTCCATTGATCATCTTTGAGATGTTTCTACAGCTTGATTGGAGTCCACCTGTGGTAAATTTAATTGATTGGACATGATTTGGAAAGGCACACACCTGTCTATATAAAAGGTCCCACAGTTGACAGTGCATGTCAGAGCAAAAACAAAAAAGTTTGGAAGCACCAAGACTCTTCCTAGAGCTGGCCACCTGGCCAAACTGAGCAATCGGGGGAGAAGAACCTTGGTCAGGGAGGTGCCAAGGTACCCGACTGTAACTCTGAGAGAGCTCTAAGGTTCCTCTGTGGAGATGGGAGAACCTTCCAGAAGGACTGCAGCACTCCACCAATCAGGCCATTATGCTAGAGTGGACAGACGGAAGCCACTCCTCAGTAAAAGGCAGCCCGCTTGGAGTTTGCCAAAAGGCACCTAAAGGACCCTCAGACCATGAAAAACAAGATTGAACTCTTTAGTCTGCATGCCAAGGTCACATTTGGAGGAAACCTGGCACCATCTCTACAAAAAGCATGGTGGTGGCAGCATCATGCTGTGGGGGTGTTTTTCAGCGGGAGGGACTGGGAGACTAGTCAGGATTGAGGCAAAGATGAACAGCGCAAAGTACAGAGAGATCCTTGATGAAAACCTGCTCCAGAGCTCTCAGGACCTTCCAACAGGACAACTTTTTATTTAACTAGGCAAGTCAGTTAAGAACAAATTCTTATTTACAATGACGGCCTACACCGGCCAAAACCAGACGACGCTGGGACAATTGTGTGCCGCCCTATCAGACTCCCAATCTCGTCCGGTTGTGATACAACCTGGATTCGAACCGGGGTGTCTGTAGTGACGCCTCAAGCACTGAAATGCAGTGTCTTAGACCACTGTGCCACTTGGGCGCCCCGACAACGACCCGAAGCACACAGCCAAGACAGCGTAGGAGCAGCGTCGGGACAAGTCTCTGAATATCCTTGAGTGGCCCAGCCAGAGCCTGAACATCTCTGGAGAGACCTGAAAATAGCTGTGAAGAAACGCCCCCCATCCAACCTGACAGGGCATGAGAGGTTCTGCAGAGAAGAATGGGAGAAACTCCCCAAATACAGGTGTGCCAAGCTTGTAGTGTCATACCCAAGAAGACTCGAGGCTGTAATTGCTGCCAAAAGTGCTTCAACAAAGTACTGAGTAAAGGGTATGAATACTTATGTAAATGTGATGTTTGTTTAAATCTGAAATACTGTTTTTGCTTTGTCATTATGGGGTATTGTATGTATATTGACGAGAAAAAATAACAATTTAATCAATTTTAGAATAAGGCTGTAACCTAACAAAATGTGAAAAAGTGAAGGGGTCTGAATACTTTCCGGAGCCACCAGATAATTGATTCTCTCCGATTTACAATGTCGGATAAAAAAAAAAGTGACATCAGATTCAAACGTATGTACATTTGAAGTCAGAAGTTTACATACACCTTAGCCAAATGCATTTAAACTCAGTTAGGATGACTACTTTATTTTTTACTTTTTATTTTACCCCCTTTTTCTCCCCATTTTTGTGGTATCCAATTGTTAGTAGCTACTAACTTGTCTCATCGCTACAACTCCTGTACGGGCTCGGGAGAGACGAAGGTTGAAAGTCATGTGTCCTCCAATACACAACCCAACCAAGCCGAAACACCGTGCACTGCGCCCGGCCCCCTTTTTCCGCGATGAGACAAGGATATCCCTACCGGCCAAGCCCTCTCTAACCCGGACGACACTACGCTGGTTACGGCAGAGCCTGGGCACGAACCCAGAGTCTCTGGTGGCTCAGCTTGCACTGCAGTACAGCGCCCTTAACCACTGCGCCACCCGGGAGACCCTCCCACTTTATTTTAATAATGTGAAATGTCAGAATAATAGTAGAGAGAATGACTTATTTCAGCATTTCTTTCTTTCTTTCATCACATTCCCAGTGAGTCAGAAGTTTACATACAAACAATTTAAAGGCAATGCTACCAAATACTAATTGTTTAACTTGGGTCAAACGTGTCAGGTAACCTTCCACAAGCTTCCCACAATAAGTTGGGTGAATTTTGTCCCATTCCTCCTGACAGAACTGGTGTAACTGAGTCAGGTTTGTAGGCCTCCTTGCTCGCACATGCTTTTTCAATTCTGCCCACAAATTTTCTATAGGATTGAGGTCAGGGCTTTGTGATGACCCACTCCAAAACCTTGACTTTGTTGTCCTTAAGCCATTTTGACAACTTTGCAAGTATGCTTGGGTCATTGTCCATTTGGAAGACCCATTTGCGACCAAACTTTAACTTCCTGACTGATGTCTTGAAATTTTGCGTTTTACTGTGGATATAGATACTTTGTACCTGTTTCCTCCAGCATCTTCACAAGGTCATATGCTGTTGTTCTGGGATTGATTTGCACTTTTCGCACCAAAGTACGTTCATCTCTAGGAGACAGAACCCGTCTCCTTCCTGAGCGGTATGACGGCTACGTGGTCCCCATGGTGTTTATACTTGCGCACAGTTGTTTGTACAGATGAACGTGGTACCTTCAGGAGTTTGGAAATTGCACCCAAGGATGAACCAGACTTTGAAGGTAGGCATTGAATTACATCCACAGGTACACCTCCAATTGACTCAAATTATGTCAATTAGCCTATCAGAAGCTTCTAAAGCCATGACATCATTCTTTTTGAATTTTCCAAGCTTTTTAAAGGCACAGTCAACTTAGTGTATGTAAACGTCTGACCCACTGGAATTGTGATACTGTAAATTATAAGTTAAATAATCTGTCTGTAAACAATTGTTGGAAAAATTACTTGTGTTATGCACAAAGTTGATGTGCTAACCGACATGCCAAAACTATAGTTTAACAAGAAATTTGTGGAGTGGTTGAAAAACGAGTTAATGACTCCAACCTGGGGATCCCTGAGAAAGTAGCCTATTTTTTTCTTCCCGGTACAGATGACCTCCAGTAATAACCTTCATGGTAATAAAATAAAAGAATACAAGTCTTTTCCATGTTGTAGCCTACTTTGGATGTTCTTGTTGACAAATGATATTGATGCTGTGATGGTTCTGTTTAGGCTATTTAGACTAGATTATTGCTCTATTCCAATCAATTCTACAAATGTTTGGGACAGTGCTGCTATCTCTTCTCAAACAGTGCAGCCCTTAACTGAATCATTTTGAATATTTGCCATTGTTATCAGAGTGCAGGGAGGCAGACACAGACAAACAGGCAGGGCAGATGTTGTGATAAGGACAGAGTGCGTTAACCCAGTAATTATCTGACTAGTGTCCCTGCTGTTCCCATGATCTTCTCACTATCAGCATGGAGGCCTGTAAAACGTGTCCCTCTGTCTCCCCTCATTGACATGATCACCTACAGAATGACTGACAGAGGTCTGCTTCTGAATGTGAACATTCCACTCAATCCGCTGTGACATTCTCATCATCGCCCACAGCCTCAGGCTACTGTAGTGAACAGTCAGAGGGAGCCATTGTGTGTCCATTGAGTTGCTGCTCTCCCTCTCTGTCCCTGGCCTTCACCAACCCACACTACATAATGGCCTCCTCTTCTCCCTTCAAGTCTCCTCCTCCTTCCCTTTCACTGCACTGTATTCAGAGAGGAGTCCTCTCTGTCCTACTCTGTGAGATGTCTGGCTTGCCTGTTGTGAGAATTAGTATTAGGTAGGGGTGTAACGGTTCACGTGGGTTTGGTACGTATTGTGGTTTTTGGGTCACTGTTCAGTTTTGGTACAGCGGGAAAATGAAATTCCAACAATTACTGTAGCTCATATTAGTTTATTTTACAAAAGACCCATAACTAAAAAGCACCCCATTTGTGGCCCAAGTCCAGCTTCTGTGACAAAATTCACAATGTTCCTGGCATTGTCTGTTTTGACAAAAAGTAGGAGCTCTTCACGTGTCCAAAAAGTAGGACCCGTTCCAAAATGGACCTGGGTCTTTCCCACCAGTACCGATATGCATTAAAAAAAAATTATATAGGAGACCTGTTCCGAATGGACCCCGAGGTAAACTAGAACAGTTCCGTACAGACCTTGTCGGATCCAGACCCGGTTCGTTCCAGATTAAAAGTCCATTTGTAAGTGACTTGATTAACCAGAACTGATAAAGCATGAGGGAGAGCAAGGTGTCAGAGCAGAGGCCTTGTGGTGTGTGTACTGCAGGAGTTCCTAAACCTTTTGGCCCGCAACCCCATTTTGATACAAACATTTGTTTGTGGCCCGACCATGTAAAAAAAATAAAGTTATGTAATCAAAGGCTAATGTTCATTTTTTTATTGGGGCTATGACATTCTATTTCAAATTAGCCTGACAGTATTCAATCTGAATGATGGTTGGAAGTAACTGAAATGCATCAGAAAGGTATTGGGATGTTCAGAAGATCATCAGGCAATAATTTTGTATGATATTCTGTGTAGAAAATAACATCACTATTGATTGTTATTTTTCCCCCAGTCTGATTTACTGCCAGGTCGTCTACTATTTCTATTGAGTCCTGTGCAGCTTTGTGAGCATTGTAGTGGGAAACAGAAGACACATCCCACTGGGCATATTGAAAATCCCTTACATTAATGTCTATTTGCAAATCCAATCAGTTTTCCACGTTGATGCAGTAATCACATTGAATTTGTTGTTGTTGAAATGATGTGGAAACAACGTTGATTCAACCAGTTTTTGCCCTGTGGGATACGTGCTTCTGAGAGTTATCTTTCAGCAATGCGGGCTAAATCATTTTGTAGCTTAAAACTCTTTAGAACCCATAGCGGCAGCGAACGGCCTTTCATTAAATTACTATAGCGGCAGCGAACGGCCTTTCATTAAATTACTATAGCGGCAGCGAACGGCCTTTCATTAAATTACTATAGCTGCAGCGAACGGCCTTTCATTAAATTACTATAGGGGCAGCGAACGGCCTTTCATTAAATTACTATAGCGGCAGCGAACGGCCTTTCATTAAATTACTATAGCGGCAGCGAAACGGCCTTTCGGCAGCGAACGGCCTTTCATTAAATTACTATAGGGGCAGCGAACGGCCTTTCATTAAATTACTATAGGGGCAGCGAACGGCCTTTCATTAAATTACTATAGCGGCAGCGAACGGCCTTTCATTAAATTACTATAGGGGCAGCGAACGGCCTTTCATTAAATTACTATAGCGGCAGCGAACGGCCTTTCATTAAATTACTATAGCGGCAGCGAACGGCCTTTCATTAAATTACTATAGGGGCAGAACGCCTTTCATTAAATTACGGCCTTTCATTAAATTACTATAGCGGCAGCGAACGGCCTTTCATTAAATTACAATAGCGCAGCGCCTTTCATTAAATTACTAACGGCCTTTCATTAAATTACTATAGCGGCAGCGAACGGCCTTTCATTAAATTACTATAGCGGCAGCGAACGGCCTTTCATTAAATTACTATAGCGGCAGCGAACGGCCTTTCATTAAATTACAGCGCAGCGAACGGTCTTTCATTATTAAACGGCCTTTCATTAAATTACTATAGCGGTAGCGAACGGCCTTTCATTAAATTACTATAGCGGCAGCGAACGGCCTTTCATTAAATTACTATAGCGGCAGCGAACGGCCTTTCATTAAATTACTATAGCGGCAGCGAACGGCCTTGTTTTTCTAACAATAATATCAGTGTTAATAATCACAAAATTTACTTGCAAACTTGTCATATTCGTGTGGCTGTTGTTGTCAACCAGAAAAAGGTCATGCTGTCATTTGTCTTTTTTTCCCACTTCATTAGCCAAAATGACAGCGCTGAAGTAGGCACGACTTTTCACTGTGAAAGAGGCTGCATTTATGTTGGTTGGTGATAAGGATTCGAACACATACTTGCACAATGAAAAGCGGTGATGTCAAGGTGAGTGAAATATGTAAACAGTAGATATATGCTTGGTGTTGTCAATGTTTGCTGTGAAACTTTGAGTCAGATTAGCACGTCCTGTCATGATCACTTAGTTGGTACAGGCAAGCACATCAGCGGTGGAGCTCAAATGATTGCTCTCGGCCTCATGGAAATAGTTGCAGTGTTTAGCTGTATTTTGTCTTGTTTCTACTGATGTAATTAAAAGATGGAAACGGCCCAAGATGCTTGCTATAGCTTGCTAGCTAGTTAGTCTGTTAGGCAAGTTGTGTGTAGCGGTAAATTTGGGCTGCGCTCATGAATCGTCACCCTCAGCTATCACTTTCACTAGCTATCCATACAGACATCCAGCGAACTAGCCACCAAAATGAGTAGAGTCTTTGTGTTTGTCTGCTTAGGTTATGGTTTGTCAGGTTTGCTAGGTGCAGATATTCATAGGCTATACATTGCCTTGTTTTCCTATTATTTGACAGCTTAGCTGTTGTGTTAAGGTAGATGCCTATGCAGTGGAGCTCATATGATATTGAGTTGGATATTTAATTACATAGCCAGCTAACAAGGGGCTTGTTTTGTCCTGTTTCTACCGATGCAATTACATTTGGAAACTGTCCCATCTTCGTAACTAATCAGCTAACATTGGCGAAATCTCTAGTTGAGAATTGATTGAGGCGAAAGAGAGAGCGGGAGAGGGCGGGAAAGTGTGGAATGGGAGGCGTGTAACTGTATCACACAATTTATTATGGAAAACCCTAAGAGGTGATTAATAGGAAGAGAGTCTAAGGTTGAGAGAAAGAAAGAGACTGTGTGAGAGGGAGAGAGAGATTATGTTCCTGACTACAATGGTATCCTATTTGTTGCTCCCCTCCTCTCCCTCTGTTACTCTGTTCCTCTAGGTCAGGGAAAGTGAGGGAAGTGATGTGGAGAATCAGGGCTTAGCAGCAAAAAGGCAGGGAGGAAGAGGAGTTAGAGATGACTGGAGTGATAGAGATGTGGAGCGAGGCAGGGGAATGGAGCAAGAGGAGAGTAGAGGGAGAGAGGAAGAGGAGAGTGAAAAGGATCAGGAAGGGGAACAGGGAGAGGAGGAGGGAGACAGAGAGGAGGGGGGAGTGGAGGAAGCAGAGGGAGAGGATAAAGCAGAGTGAGAGGAAGAAGCAGAGGGAGGAGAAGAGGGATAGCACACCCGAGAGGGAAGCCTATGTTTCCATGGAGTATGTCTGCCCAAAGTCTTACCATTCACCCTTGTGCCAGACAGCCTGGGACGAAGGTGACAGTAGCAGGGGTTTTGGAGTTGTCTTTAACCACTCTGGGTAGGGGGCAGTATTTAGAATTTTGGATGAATGAGGTGCCCAATGTAAACTGCCTGTTACTTAGGAACAGAAGCTAGGATATGCATATGCATGGTAGTATTGAATAGAAAACACTCTAAAGTTTCCAAAACTGTTCAAATAAATGTCTGTGAGTATAACAGAACTGAGTTGGCAGGCGAAAACCTGAGGAAAATCCATCCAGGAAGTGGGATATTTTTGATGTGGGAAATTTTCAATTGAATGCCTATACAGTATTGAATGCCTATACAGTATGTATTGGGATAGGACCAAGATTTCAATTCCTATGGCTTCCACTAGATGTCAACAGTCTTTAGACATTGTTTCATGCTTGTATTCTGAAAAATTAGAAAGAACGAGACCATTTTCTAAGTGGACTGTAGAATGAACCAGAGCTGTTTTGCGTGACCGATTGCGTGCCGTTCGTTGTTTTTCCTTTTCTATCGAAGACGCTATTGTCCGGTTAAAATATGATCAATTATTTAGACCATAGACAACCTGAGGCTTATTTATAAAGTTAATTTGACATGTTTCTACAAACTTTACAGGTACAATTAGGGTGTATTCGTCTGCATGTCATGACCACCTTTGAGCCAGTGGATTACTGAACAAAACGTGCCAACAAAACTGAGTTTTTGGGACATAAAGAGGGACTTTATCGAACAAAACAAACGTTTATTGTTTACCTGGGACTCTTGTGACTGCAACCGTATGAAGATCATCAAAGGTAAGTGATTAATTTTATCGCTATTTCTGACTTTTGTAATTCCTTTAATTGGTTGTAAAATGTTTGCATGCTTTTGTAAGCGGGGCGCTGTCCTCAGATAATCACATGGTATGCTTTCGCCGTAAAGCCCTTTTTGAAATCTGACACAGTGGCTGGATTAACAAGAAGTTCATCTTTAAACCGATGTATAACAATTGTATTTTTATAAATGTTTAATTTGACTATTTCTGTATTTTGAATTTGGCGCTCTGCAATTTCACCGGATGTTGGCCAGCTAGCGTCCCACCTACCCATAAGAAGTTAAAAGTGGTTGGAACTTATATCTGTTCCAGAGCTTGTAATGGATTACAACAAGAAAATGGGCGGGGTTGACCATCTTGACCAACTGAGGAGCTATTACAATGTTGGACGCATAGGCAGAAAATTGTGGAAATATGTGTTTTGGGGGTGCTCAACATTGCCATCATAAATGTGTACATTGTGTGGGGGACCCTGCAAAGGCCCCTTTCCAGAAACCGCAGGTGCTGGTCCATAAAGGCATTCAGAAACCACTGTTAATTACAACCACATCTACCGGATATTGGAGGTTACTGATGGAACCCCGGTTCAATTAGCCAAGCAAAATGTTTATGTTTTCTGAGTTTCTCTCGCGACCGCATTTTCAAATCAGACGACCCCATTTTCAAATCAGGCGACCCCACATTGGGTCTTAGGGCTGACCCCATTTAGTCGACCAATATTTTTTTAGTCGAGCAGTCACAAATAAAATAAAAATAGCACGAGACACCTGTCGAATTCACACCTGTCTGGTCTGCCGCGGGATGGCACACCAGTATCACATTTACCGTTAAATCCCATAATTGTTTATATAAATTGTTTGTTTAGTTACGGTAATTTCTGTTAATGCATTCAATATATTATTATTATTACAGTCTTTTACCGTTCTCATTGTCGGTGTGGACACGTTGTTTGCGGACCACACAACCTAGGCTACATTTCTGAGGAACACGTTTTGGTGTATTTCATTCCATTTACAAGTTGCCAATTTATGAATTGTCTTTTGTTTGAAACGCTCCTGTCAATGTTGATTAAGGGTGCGCCCCCGATTACGCATAGAAGTAGGCCTAGGCAACCGGCACAAAAATATAGGCCTATAAATGTTCCCATATGGGGATCTGATAGTATTTCTGATTGTCTTAACTCACCACCACTGTGGAGCTTCTCAAAGTAATTTCTTATTCACCTCAAACAGCAAGTAAACTAAGCCTGTTTTTACATCTATTGAGAATGACAATAGTTCCTCAACGTAGCCTATTTGAAAAAGATTTCCAGTTCTCTTTCGATAACCACTTGGGTGAAAGGAGGAAAAAAAATGTAATGCTCTGATCCGGTGGAAACGTCATAAAATCGGCCTACCTGATTACTTCTTATCCCTTGCGCAAATAGCCTACAGCTGTGTCTGTCAGGAGCTCACTGGCACAGGAAACTCTGAAGGCCAAGAATATTTTCTACAATGTTGCAAGTTTGCTAGTGCCAGCTTCAGGCCAGACCAAGTTGATAGTTGATACAATGCTTCAACTTTCTTGAAGACAGGCCATGAGTAGACAATGTGTTTTATAGGATATTTATTTTTTAAATCAGAATATTTTCAACCTGCAGGCTGCAATGTTTTTATTTGTTGGCTTTATGTAGATTATTTTTTACATAGTTGGCCATTACAATTTGTATTAAACATATGATAATGATTGAGGTACAAAGACTATTATAAATTGAATAAAACGATTCCACGAAAATGTGCATATGAAAATCATAACTGGCACGGAAATGCGTAGAAATTATAAGATTGAGTGCCACTTCAAATAGAAAAGGTTGCCGACCCCTGGTGTAGCCTATTACCGTCAACTTCAGGAGGATAACGGCAGAATCTGCAAAGGCCAGCAGCAGCTGGAGGAGGGGGATCGGGAACAGGTTTTTTTTCTTCTGGCTAGGTTACCTTGATCTCTGGGGCTCCCTTCAGTAATTTGCGTGTCTAATTATTTACATCACAGTGTGCTTAAGGCATCAGACAAACTCAGTAGCCTAGATATAGTTGATTTTATTAAAACTCATAGGGTTAGTCTATATATGGAAAAATACATATTTTAACATTTAAAATGGTCACTCTTGGTCGACCAAGATAAAAAAAAAATGTCGGGGCCAGTCCTTCATTGATTGAATAATCTCCTAACTTTCTTTGCCACACAGAGGCTCTATGACTGTAGGGCCCCTTTGATGACTTGTGATTGGGCGACAACAACAAGCTAAGCGCCACTCTCATGAAAAGCATACTGTACCGTCTTTGTCCGCAGCATACCATTTCTTCTCTCTATTACAATCAGCTGTGAAGGGCTGCTTGAATACAGAGGGGAGACAATGTTGTGCTGTTGTTTCTTTGCATTTCCGCCTTGCTCCGGTGCTAGGAATACTGTCAGCATAAATGTGTCAACATGTTTGAGGTGTTGGGAGCTGCATAGGCCATTATTGTTGAGCAGTGGCAACATACTGTCAACATTTTATCCACAACTCTCTGTCCATCGCCATTGTGATCTACTCTGAAGCCAAAATGTTCACAAACTATGGAGGATCCTATGGAGGATTCTGGCTTAAAATTCTCGCCATCGTACCCCACTGGGCACAGACGTCAATTCAACGTCTATTCCATGTTGGAAATGACGTCAAAACAACATTGATTCAACCAATGTGTGACCAGTGGGACAGTTCCCGGCTGCGACTCAAAAGGATAGTTTGAAATGCAACAGTTAAGATCCAAATTTGTATTACAACGTGCACATAGGCTCTAGTTGTTTTAACAGAATAGCCTAATAGCTCAGATTTACTCAAGAGTCAATGGCATACAACGCAGCATACCATAGGCATAGCGTTTACATTTTTTAAATATGTATTCATTTGGGTTCACAGTGTAGACCGAAAGGAGGTCCCTGTACCAAACGGTTTGGTAGCAATATGTGTAATGTTACAGAACATCAAACAAATCTACATTTTAAACCATATTGAAAATCAACAGTGTTTTTTTGCTTCAATAGTGTGATCAGGGGCTTGGATCTAAAGTTTTCCTTCACAGAAAATACATTAGCGCAACACATTTGGCAGAAAATACTGTAGCTTAAGTGCAACGCTATTTGGCTAGCAGCCACACAAGCAAATCAGCTTACAATGAAAAAGCAAGGTATTTTGGCCAGAAACTATGCAAGGCCATCAAATTTGCAATGTTTATCATAGAAGGAAAGTGGGCAGAAACTATGCAAGGCCATCATATTTGTAACGTTGATCATAGAAAGAAAGTGGACAGGATATTTCCTAATGTTTTGTTTGAAGTTAATCTTGCATTTTACCAGACAAAAGTAGGCTACACTGAGAAAAGCACCACAGAAAAGTAGCTACACATCAGTCAGAGCACTGTGTGCTGATAGAATGCCCGTATGTGAATTCTCATCTCGAGTGAAGAAGTGCAAATAAAGCACAAAATTAGCAGTTACAAAACACAAGATATTTCTAATGCATATTATCTTTTCTGTTAATATGACCCCTGGTGGTGCATTCTTTTAGGTCACGAACCACTTTCTTGAGTTCTCTTTGATTACTTTTGACTATTTTGAGGAAGTGTATACTGGCTACAGCATCTCAAGATATTCAGTACTATTGCAGCTTTTTTCTTGCTTTAAAGCAGGGGTCCCCAAACTTTTTCCTGTGAGGGCCACATAACTTTTCCCTTCTCTGATGGGGGGCCGGTGTCAGTTTGTAACAGAAAAAGTGTGACGATCGTAGGGGAGCTTAAAAAATTTATTGTTTTCCAGAAAGCCACACATAACCAAATAACCCTTTCCAGGTTCTTTACAGAAAAAAAGTCAGGAAACAAATAATAACACTATTAATGAAATAAATAATAACTAAATAACCCTCTCTGAGTTCTTCACAGAAAAAACAGGAAATAAATAATAACTAAATAACTCTCTCTGGGTTCTTCATAGAAAAAAAAGCCATGGAACATTAACTTTCTGTCGTGCCATGCACAATCTTAACAGATAAAAGTTCAGCTCAGTTGTCAGAGCAGAATCTCTCTGACACATATGAGCAGTCTCTTAAAGTTCTTGTGTTCCTTCCTTATAATCCTTTTGTAGGTTCCAGTAGGCTTGTAGACACCGCTGTTTGCAGCTCTCTCTCATCAACTTCCCTGTGAAAACCACAAAAGAAGCAGGTTGAGAAACGGAACTAAGTGATACAGCACCTACACAGCACAATACATTTCACTACCAGTATGGTTGTAAAGATGGATTTTATCCCAGTAGATTTTATTATGATTATATTTGTTTATGCTCAGAATGACTCATTCAAGTCAGAAAAGTGAGCTTACCTATGTATGTTCATCAGTGTGAACTGTGGGCCTGCATCTGGCTGGTGAGAAGTTGAATATCAGGTTCCATTCTAGTTACAGCCAGTCTCAAGCACTGATGCAAATGTTCATCTGTCAATCTTGATCTCATCGGGGTTTTCAGCAGTTTCATGCGAGAAAAGGTTTTCTCGCAGATATACGTGCTGCCAAAAACTGTGGACATTATCATTGCGTGTTTTTTGATGTTTGGATATGTGTCGTTTGGGAGGGCGGCATAGAAGTCAATGAGACTGTTGGGCTTCAATGCGTCTTTCAGAACATCACAGTTCTGTAACTCAGCCAACTCAAACTGATATGAAGGCTGGGCTTCATCAATGTCGGCAACAAAGGGGTTCTGAAAAAGACGGATTTCTTTTGCATGAACATGTAGTTCACTGAATCGCACACCGAACTCCGCCTTCAGCATTTCCAGTGCTTCCACGCACTTTTCAGCTGGGAACGGGACCGCTGGGTTCTCTGTCGACAGGTTTTGGGTAGCAGGAAGATGGACGAAGTTGCGCTTTTTCACTTGTTCCAAAAGCAGCGCTAATTTCACCTCAAATGCTTTTATGTGTGAATACATGTCGCAAATGAGTTTCCCCTCGCCTTGTAGCTGCAAGTTAAGGCTGTTAAGTATTTCTGTCACGTCTGTTAAAAATGCGAGGTGCCATTTCCATTCTGGGTCGATCAGCTCTGGGACCGTTTTGTCTTTTAAATGAAGAAATGCGTTAATTTCGGGTAGCAGCTCGTAAAAACGCCTCAAAACTCTGCCCGGCTCAGCCATCGGACCTCTGTGTAGTACAGCACATCTCCGTGCGTAGACTCCAGTTCAGACAGGAATTCTTGGAACTGCCTGTGTTTAAGTCCCTTTGCTCTGATGAAGTTTATGCACGACACCACAACCTTCATTACAGAATCCCACTTCAACACTTTGCAGCACAGTGCTTGCTGGTGAATTAGGCAGTGGACTCGTAGCGGGGCGGTGAGACCCCTTTTTCCAACTCCCGGTTCATGCGTCCTATTAGACCGCGAGTTTCGCCCACCATGCTAGGAGCCCCGTCAGTCGTGATGCTAGCTAGCTTTGACCAGTCCAGGTCCAACTTCTCCATGGTTTGGCACACTTTGTCAAAAATATCCTCTCCCGTTGTAGTCCCTTTGAGACTTTGGAGGGCTGCCAGCTCCTCGCATATCTCAAAGTTTGCGCTAACTCCACGAATAAAAATGAGCAGTTGCGCTGTGTCTTGCACGTCCGTGCTCTCATCCAGTGCTAATGAAAAAAGTCAAATTCTTTCGTCTTCTGCTGCAGCTGGGCATATACATTACTCCCGATTTCTTCAACGCGTCTGGTGATTGTACTCGCCGACAGACTTACGGCATTAAATGCATCTTTCTTCTCGGGACACACCTCCTCCGCGACAGCATCCATACATTTCTTAACAAACTCTCCGTCAGTGAAAGGCTTACCGCTTCTTGCTATCAGTTTAGCAACCCGAAAGCTGGCCCGAACGGATGCCTGGTTCAGCTGAGCTTGGCGTACAAATGTATTCTGCTGAGATAGTAGTCCACTTTTTAGCTTTGAGAGTTTGTCTGCTCGTATTTGGCCTTGCAAGCTATCGTACTTGTCTTTGTGAAGGGATTCATAGTGTCGGCGAAGATTGTATTCTTTGAATACCGCCACCGTCTCTTGACAGATGAGACAAACAGACTTTTCTTTGCATTGAACAAAAAAAAAATCGTTTGTCCACTGCAGGTTAAATACCCTGCATGCTGAATCAATTTTCTCTTACCTAACCTTTTCGCCATTATTCCGTTCTCTCTTTGACAGGGCCGGGCCTAGGATTTTTTTTCTGGAGGCCAAATAGGAAAAAAATTCGATAGCGTCTCTGGTATTGTTCAGAGGGCCGGGCCAAATGTGCTGACGGGCCGTATCCGGCCCGCGGGCCGTAGTTTGGTGACCACTGCTTTAAAGGGAGTACGCGAGCACACTCGTTCCGTTCCCTCCCCAAGTTTGGATAGGCGCCAGCCGAAACCAAAACATTCAGAAGGCTGCGTTTACACAGGCAGCCCAATTCTGATCTTTTGCCCAATTACTGTCAAAAGAGCTGATCTGAATGGTCAAAAGAGGGGAGGGGGGAGGGGGGGGGGGAAATCGGCATGGCCGATTAATTAGGGCCGATTTCAAGTTTTCATAACAATCGGTAATCGGCATTTTTTGGACGCTGATTATTGCCGATTACATTGCATTCCACGAGGAAACTGCGTGACAGGCTGACCACCTGTTACGCGAGTGCAGCAAGGAGCCACGGTAAGTTGCTAGCTAGCATTAAACTTATCTTATAAAAAAACAATCAATCTTCACTACTAGTTAACTACACATGGTTGATGATATTACTAGGTTAACTTCACTAGGGTAGGGGGCAGCATTTGGAATTTTGAATGAAAAGCATGCCCAAATTAAACTGTCTACTACTCAGTCCCAGAAGATAGGATATGCATATAATTAGTAGATTTGGATATAAAACACTCTAAAGTTTCCAAAACTGTTAAAATAATGTCTGAGTATAACAGAACTGATATGGCAGGGGAAAACCCGAGGAAAATCCAACCAGGAAGTACTATTATTTTGAAAGCCTGTTTTTCCATTGAAAGCCTATCCACCATACAAAGACCCAGTTCACGGTCTCTATGGCTTCCTCTACATGTGACCAGTCTTTAGGCATTGTTTCAGGCTTTTACTCTGAAAAATGAGGGAGATACAGCACTTTCAATCAGTGACCAATGGAAATTTCCATTCATCAGCCATGCGCCCTGATCGTGAACTCCCCTTTCTTGTTTCTCCTTTCCTATTGACGAAGCTTTTGTCCGGTTGAAATATTATTGATTATTTATGACAAAAACAACCGAAGGATGGATTTTAAACATCATTTGGCATGTTTCTACAAATTTTTATTGTACTTTTTAAAAACTTTTGGTCCTGGAATTAGTGCCTTCTGCATTCAGATTACTGGACAAAACGCGCAAACAAAAAGGAGGTTTTTGCTCATAAAGATCGACATTGTCGAACAAAACAAACATTTGTCTAACATGGAGACCTGGGAGTGCCCCCAGATGAAGATCATCAAAGGTATGTGATTAATTTTAATGCTATTTCTGACTTTTGTCAGGAATTTTTATTATGGGATTTCTGTTGTTTCTGTGCCCTGCAGTTTCACTGGCTGTTGACGAGGTGGGACGCTTACCCACGTACCCTAGAGAGGTTAACTAGCATGTCCTGCGTCGCATATAATCAATGCGGTGCCTGTACATTTTTTATCGAATCACAGCCTACTTCGCCAAATGGGAGAGGATTTAACAAAAGCGCATTCGCGAAAAAAGCACAATTGTTGCACGAATGTACCTAACCATTAACATCAATGCCTTTCTTAAGATCAATACACAGAAGTATATATTTTTAAACCTGCATATTTAGTTTAAATAAATTCATGTTAGCAGACAATATTAACTAGGGAAATTGTGTCACTTCTTTTGCGTTCATTGCACGCAGAGTCAGGGTATATGCAACAGTTTGGGCCGCCTGGCTCGTTGCAAACTAATTTGCCAGAATTTTACACAATTATGACATAACATTGAAGGTTGTGCAATGTAACTGTAATATTTAGACTTAGGGTTGCCGCCCGTTCGATAAAATACTAAACGGTTCCGTATTTCACTGAAAAAATAAACGTTTTGTTTTTGAAATGATAGTGTCTGAATTTGACCATATTAATGGCTCGAATTTCTGTGTTAATTATTTTATAATTAAGTCTACGATTTGATAGAGCAGTCTGACTGAGCGGCAGCAGGCTCGCAAGCATTCATGCAAACTTTACTGCGTTTTCCAGCAGCGCTTAGCAATGCTTGCTCACAGCACTGTTTATGACTTCAAGCCTATCAACTCCTGAGATTAGGCTGGCAATACTAAAGTGCCTATTAGAACATCCAATAGTCAAAGGTATATGAAATACAAATTATATAGAGATAAATAGTTGACGCATCATAATTGCTATAATAACTACAACCTAAAACTTCTTAACTGGGAATATTGAACCACCAGCTTTCACATGTTCTCATGTTCTGAGCAAGGAACTTAGAAGTTAGCTTTTTTACATGGCACATATTGCACTTTTACTTTCTTCTCCAACACTGTGTTTTTTTGCATTATTTAAACCAAATTGAGCATGTTTCCTTATTTATTTGAGATTAAATTGATTTTATTTATGTATTATATTAAGTTAATATAAAAGTGTTCATTGTTCATTCAGTATTGTTGTAATTGTCATTATGTCACGCCCTGACCGTAGAGAGCATTTTATGTGTCTATTTTGGTTTGGTCCGGGTGTGATTTGGGTGGGCAGTCTATGTTCTATGAATTTCTATTTCTATGTGTTTGGCCGGGTGTGGTTCTCAATCAGAGGAAGCTGTCTATCGTTGTCTCTGATTGAGAACCATACTTAGGTACCCTTTCCCCCACCTGTTTTGTGGGAAGTTAACTTTGTCTTTGTTCAGGGCACATAGCCCAAAGCTTCACGGTTTGGTTTTTGTTCTTCGTTTTGTCTGTGGCATTTTTTAATAAAGAGAAAATGTATGCTTACCATGCTGCACCTTGGTCCAGTCCTTCAGCCAGCCGTGACACATTATTACAAATATATACGTTTTTTAATTTTTTTAAATCGGTATCAGCTTTTTTTGGTCCTCAAATAATTGATATCGGTATTGAAAAATCCTAAATCAGTCGACCTCTAATGTGAAGTCACTTTCAGGCACCTCCACACACACTAGATGAGGCATTACCCCAGTTGTTTTATGAGCTTCATTTACCTACAATATGAAAACAGTGTTCTGTCTCTCTCTCAGTCCAGACATGAGGAAGTAACACCTTACGGAGTCAAACCAGGTCATCATTGCAATAGGGAATACACAATCTTTCCAGTAATAACCTAATAACCTCCACTGCCATCAACATCCTGCCATCATTCTTACCCAAGTTTTTCCATAAAAACAAAGGACAGTGTACTCTTCACACAGTACAAATCAGTCCACGTTCAGCCAAATGTTTATACATTTGTCATAACATAATTAACATTAGCCTACCTAATAACAATCTAGTCCTCATAATGAGTGAAACACCCTTTTGTAACGCCAAGCAATAGCCTGATTCTGAGTCTTATTTGCACCGGTTAGTCATGCCCTGTCCTAGCCTGATCAGATGTTCTGTGGTCTCTGACTCAAAACACACACACTATGACAGAGAGATTGTGAAGACAGACATATGGGGATGGAGAGATAAAGAGAGAAGCAGGAGCGGATAGTTTTTATATAAAGCGTGCCCTAGCACTTAAAATAACGATGATGATTATAACAGGGTGATAGTAGGAGCTGCCCTAAAGGAGGAGCTTTGGTCTTTGTTACTAGCACTGGTCTTTGTTACTAGCACTGGTCTTTGTTACTAGAATGTTGATTGTCCTTTCTTGTCATCATAGTAGCCATTCAAATGATAACATTCAAACTAAGTTTGCTGAACTGCATGACTTAAGTGTGGTGGACCCATACCCCATTATCCAACTATAACCATGGACTCCACTCCACCTAGCAAGCCAACTGGATTGTCAGGGCAGGATCATATTACAGGCCTGGGACTGTGGAGTTTAGAGCAACAGATGTTTATTTCACTTTTGATCATTATCCATTTCACTTGCTTTGGCAATGCATGTTCCCCATGCCAATAAAACACTTTGAATTGAATTAAGAGAGAGGGGGAGAGACGACCATGTGGTTGGGTGACCCTGACATGCATTTTGGATCTCATCAGCCCATGGACACAGTGTGTGTGTGTACACAGTAATGTACAGTAATGCCAGCTTAACACAATTGTAAACACAGTAAAGAGTGTCAGGAATTTATCCAGGCATTCTCCTTCATGTGAAACACTAACATCTCTTCATTGTGAGACCAGAATGATGATGATAATATGACGGCATGAAATCAATTCTCTTGTGTTATTCAAAATTTAAGGCAGCAATTTTCTAGTGTTAGTCATGCAGAACAGTTGAGGATTAATGTAGCTACACTTGTTATTTTTGTCTGGAGACTGGTTGTTCACAACGTTTAGCTATTCCCCAATAAAACATGGGTGCTGAGAGACAGGAGTGAAGTTTAATTTACCTCTTGGAGACGTTTCTTGGCCCTCTGGAGAGCATCCTCATAACCCTTCTGTCTCAGCTCACTCAAACTCTCATAGTACTCTTCTGAGTCATCACTCTCCGTAAAAAGCACCTGAGCAAGGATCTTCCAGCCACAGGTGTCTAGAGCATGGCCCAGGTACACCTGGAGTTGGTAACACAGGGCATCCGTTTCCCGCTGGGACACCTCCGGGGCCCCGAAAAGCACCGTCCACATGCCCACCGGCTCCTCAGGAAAGGGGGGCAGACAGGGCTCCAGGTCCGAGTTGACCGCGCAGAGTTGAACGTGGGCTGCCCGGACGTCCTGGAAGGAGAATAGCCCAGCCCAGCTGTAGCCCTCTCGGCTGCTGTCCGACTCCTCTCCGTCGCCATCATCCGGGGAGCGAGGCAAACTAGGGACATCCGCTGGTTCCAGGACCTCAATGTCGGTCACCTTGCAGGACACGATGTCCCACGATCCCAGTGTTTTGATAACACGCTCGGCTGGCCTTGACGAGGAACCCACCGCCGCAGTTCTCTCTCGAATGTGGCTCTTTGTCGTTTTTATTTCTTTCGGGCTTACGTTACATCTAACTTTAACCAATGTGGAGATGTCATCTTTCCTTTTGGTAGGACTTTTTATTGGAGTTTTGTGTTTGTCTGCCTCGGGGGCTAGTTTGACGGTGACGGGGGATACGAGGTCGCATTCGACAGTTTCCAATAGCGAATCCCGAAACGCTGTCCGTTTCTGTACTGTTCTATCGTGGCAGGTTATGGCGAACTTTCCCTCGATCTCGTTCCAAGCAACGATGAAAATGAATTTGTGTCTTTCCTTTTCGTCGAAAACATTTGGTCGAACGGCCACCCAGTCCGACTCTACAGAATCCTCCATCATGAATGACATCTCATCCAGCCAGTAAAAACGGAGCTAGTGAGCTCACACACAAATACCCCTTTTTACAGTTCGCCGTTGAAGCTAAAAAGGCTAGCTAGCTACGTTAACCAAAAAGATTACAGAAAACCAGCCGTGGCTAGCTTTGTGTACAAGCTTTGAGTTGATTACCCTCTGAACGTTCCGCAGATTTTCCTCAAATCAGACATCAAGTAAAGGAAATATTTCCGTAAAAAGCTTGCCTACATCCATAAGAACAAAACAGACACGAAAAGCGTAAGAGTCGACTTATTATCGTAAATTGGCAGGCTAGTCATCTCTCCACCTGCCTCGCTCACCAGCCTGCTACATGCGCTGGATGGCTCCCTTTGTGCGACTACAGACAATGCACAGCCGCGGTTCCCATCGTCACGTGTGAGGATCTGTTTACAAGCCGTGAAACGGTTGAGAGCTGCTGTGCTGTCAAACCCGGGGGGGATTTTATGAACAAACCACCTTTCTGAAATGTTCGGAAATACTGTCTTTACTGTTTCTAGATTGTTAATAGTCCAAAGACAACCGGTGGATATTATCCACGAGATGTCCCTCTGTTCCATCCGACAAATTGTTGTTTTGATGTCGCATCTCTACCTCTTTCAAACGTTTTTCTTCCAACTGCGAAGTGTTGTGACGTAGTTCTGCACGAGGACCTAAACATCTGCACGTGGGACACGTAGTGGACGTGGTGACGCAGAAATTAACAACAAAACATGTCAAATGTAGCCTACAAATCCCTATTTATTTTAATCAAATCACTTTTAATATAAACCTTTATTAATGTGTTATAAATCATGCATAACACAACTAGTACTTGCCCTAGCAAGTAATCCTTTGTGCTCATACAATTTTCACTCTGTCAATGTAGCATATAGGCCTGCATTGAACTAATACATCAAATAAAAGCACCATGACATAATAGCGTCATAGCAACAAGCATGGTGGTGACAATTTGTTAAATAATCTAATCAAAAGATACATATTTCATTGACTTCAGACCATTTGTTGCCAGTGACAGAATCAACTGAATGGTTAGGTTACTCTCATGTGATGTTTTGAGGACTCACCATTGAACATCTATTTTGTTTATTTGGGAGGTGTTTAATTAAATGACAGACGTTTCCACTTTTCTTTTTTCTTTATTTAACTAGGAAAGTCAGTTAAGAGCACATTCTTATTTACACTGACGGCCTGTCAAAAGGCAAAAGGCCTCCTGCAGGGACAGGGGCTGGGATTAAAAATAAAAATATAGGACAAAACACACATCACGACAAGACAACACTACATAAAGACAACATAGCATGGAAGCAACACATGACAACACAGCATGGTAGCAACACCAC
The DNA here is from genome assembly GCF_034236695.1 of Oncorhynchus nerka. Taxonomy (NCBI): domain Eukaryota; kingdom Metazoa; phylum Chordata; class Actinopteri; order Salmoniformes; family Salmonidae; genus Oncorhynchus; species Oncorhynchus nerka. The sequence goes on from NC_088399.1 coordinate 26,492,457, forward strand.
ATGACAACAAATGGTAGCAGCACAACATGGCAGCAAAACAAAACATGGTACAAACAAACTTTTGGCCATTAAGCTACAATATATTTTGTAAATCATGAATTAATTCGTTTTTACTTGCTGCTTTTGCCTTTGATACAGTCATTGTTTGTTATGATGATACTGAAGCCTACTGGGGATGATAGTGGGCCAGATGGTCCAACACTGCCACCTACAGATGACAGTAGTATACTACAAGGTGATTTCCATTTTGTCCACTTGATGGCATACTTTGTCTCTAAAATGTATGCAGTTAAACTGCTCTAGTCTACTCTAAACCAAGCAGTCACACTATATGGCAGTTAGGTAGAGATAGCCTACCATGTAACAAATTGCTTAACAAAAATATATAAATCATTCTGAAAACTAAAAGATACATTTCCTGGAGGAATTTTTGCTTTTGTGAACAGGTGGCAGGTAGCCTAGCAGTTAGGAGCTTTGGGCCAGTAACCAAAAGGTTGCTGATTCGAATCACTGACAATACTAGGTAAAAAAAAATCTGCCGATGAGCCCTTGAGCAAGGCACTTATCCAGAGCGACTTACAGGCGCAATTAGGGTTAAGAGCGTCTGCTAAATCATGTTTTCCCAAACTCAGTCCTGGATTTTTGATATTCCTGCAGGATATGGTAATTACTGCAGGAATCAAAATTACCTTCATTCGTCAAGTGTATTTACACATACTCAGAACTTTACTTGGTAATATGGTGCTGCTAGTGACAGACAACATTTAGAGACAAGAACTCTAAGGCAGGGTTTCCCAATCTCGGTCCACGTTTTGTTTTTTTACCCTAGCACTACACCTCTGATTCAACTAATCATCAAGCTTTTACATTTTGAATCAGCCGTGTAGTGTTAGGGCAACAAAAAAAAAAACTCGCACCCCTTGGGGTCCCGAGGACAGAGTTGGGAAACGCTGCTCTAAGGACTCTAAGTCTTCATACCACAATGACTACCACCCCATAGCACTCACACCTGTAATCATCAAGTGCTATGTGAGGCTTGTTATGGCACACATCAACTCCATCATCCCAGACCCACGCCAATTTGCATACCACCCCAACAGATCCATAAACGAGGCAATCTCAAGTGCACTCCATACCAGCCTCACCCACCTAAATAAGAGGAATAATGTTCAACACCAGTGTCCCCTCCAAGATCAACAAAGCTTAGGACCCTGGGACTGAACACCTTCCTCTGCAACTGGATCCTGGACTTTGATGGTCTGCCCCAAGTGCTGGTAGGCAACATCACCTCTGCCACGCTGACCCTCAACACGTGGGCCCCACAGGGGTGCGTACTTAGTGCCCTCCTGTACTCCCTGTTCACTGCTTAAGTATGGCAATAGTACTGCCCTCGATAGCATGGCGCTGCAGAGAGTGGGGTGGACAGCACAGTACATCACTGGGGCCGAGATGCCTGCCATCCAGGACCTCCAACAGGCGGTGTGAAAGGAAGGCCCGGAAAATCGTTAGACTCCAACCACCTAAGCCATAGACAGTTCTCTGCTTCCACACAGCAAGCGGTACCTGTGCGTCAAGTCTCTGCACACTCACAGGGCCCTACACACACTGATACTCCACACAGTCACTCCATCCATCATTTGCTCACACACACATGCATTTATACTGACTCTACACACAATCATAAACACTGCTGCTACCATTTATCATATATCCTGATGCCTTGTCACCTTACCCCATATCTATCAATCCCTGCAGACTGTAAATATGGTACGGGAACTGACCCCTGTATATAGTGTACTTTGATATTTCTAGATTTTGTGTTGGTTCTACCTTACTTATATTGTTCAATAGTTATTACTGCATTGTTGGGGTTAGCACTAGCAAGAAAGGCACTTGACATTAAAACTAAAATACAGACCAGAATTTACATACAAAATGTGTAGCAACAGAGCTGCAAGGGAATGAGCAGTCGATGTACAAATTTACAGTATCACAGCGCATAGAGATGAACGGAGTGCTAATGTAGTTGTTTTATGTGCAGTTCAGAGATTGTTTAATGTACATATTACATAAGTCTATGAACGAGATGGCCGGTTGGTGAGGGCCCCAGCCGGTGAAAGAAACTGTTCAGATGATTGAATATTTCTGCAGGACTTTTTTTGTAAGGGTAGAATGACTGCGTGTATGTAATCATTTCTATTTTGATGTCACAATTTACTGTAATTGTTAACACTTGATTTTTTTATTTCAGAAAACAGTCTAATGTTTTGATAAGAAATACAATAAAAAGTCAAACATTAAGGTCACGTGGAAGTTTATTAAATAAAACAGTATTGAAGTCAATACTTCCATTTGGTAAGACAATATTTGGCACTAGATTGTGTTCAGAACTAGGCTACATTCTTCAGAGCTAACATTGTGTTCACAGTAGTTGTTAACACTTTATAAGCTTAGGTTTAGATTGCACCAGGGATGTATTTATTATCTCTTGCAACGGAAACTGTTTTAAAAAAAACAAATGATGAAGCAAGCAGAACAAAACCTAACTGAATTTGTCCAATAGAAACTTGTTTTGATGCCAAATGTTGTTTGGCGTAAACAGTTGTTGCTAAATGACTCTGCGTAATGACTACACCCCAGATCAACAGCACACTCTGGAGACATGTGGACACAACAGCAACTTTTTAGTTTGTTTCACTAACACCACGCATCACTGGCTTGATGACTCCTGTAACATTCTGTCCAAGTAAAGCACATATCAAGTTTGAAATTAGAAATCTATAACATGTTACTTCAATTATTACAGAAGAGCATACGATGGTGCTACACTATGTACAGGTGGTGCAAATCTAAATGACAAGAAAAATAACTTTTGGTTGACAAAAAGATGGTCCTGGAAATCAGGGGAATAAGACTTTATCTGATAATTTTTGGTATGTAAACTTGGAATATGTGGGAGCTCTTCCCTCTGCCTTTCTCACACAATACCACAACACACCTACCACGAGTAGAGAACAGCATCCTCCTGGCTGGTTTACCTCCCTCCTAGCCCAGGAGGAATGCTCAGTGGCTGGCCTTTGCCTTCTCAAACAGGGGCTTGAGCTCATCCAGGCTGGTGGCTTCCTTGTGCTGCATCAGGTCAGCATGGCCTTTGGTGACACCCCAGCTGTCAGGGTGGACATGGCGGGACACTTGGGACGGCCGGATGCTGGCTTCAGCTTCTCCCAGTAGTCACGGCGGGCCCTGGGGGAAGAGAAGGATGGTCATATGTATACGCCAAACGTAGTTATAAGCTGGTACTAAAATGTTACAGTAGTATGTAACCTCATGTTTTATAGTACCAATTAGAGTTAAATAATTTAACTCTTGTAATTTTGGACTGGAGTCATATACTGGCACCCCTTCGTGGTTCCTGGTATCTTATTAATTTGTATCCTTGTGGCGTATACGGTCTCGTTACCTGGCGCGGACCCAGGGCTTGGTGTGCATCTCCAAGCCAGCACCCCAGTTGCCGTGCTTGACGGAGGCAGGGGGCAGGTAGCCTCTCTCTGTGGCCAGCTCCTCAGCCACAGCCCTGATGTGGTAGGGCTCGAAGCCGCAGCAGCCACCGATGAAACGGATGCCAACGTTGAAGGCCTCTCTGGCGTACTTGTGCATGTCCCACCTGGTCAGAATCCTGGGCTCCAGACCTGGGGGAGAGAAATGTAGTCAGAAGGAGGGAGGCAAGAAAGGAAGAAAGGGAAAAATAACCCAACTACGGGGCAGGAGAGAGATTGCGATGGAGATGTTATTGTGTGTGTACCGAAGGGGAATTCTGGCAGATCGATGAATCCCTGGCAGTTGCAGTCAGGCGTGTGGTAGGCCAGAGGCTGCACCATGTAGTGAGCCTTCAGCCCTGCCCTCTCCACTCCCTCTTTCATCATCTTCACAGTCTTCACACAGGTCATGGGGTCAAAGTGGCAGTTGATGCCAACAATATTGGCTCCTATAAGCAGAGTGAGATGACAGTTTGACAATATCACTATTGACACTGTTTTTGGTTTTACTATCCTTGTGGGGGACCAGAAGTCATCACAAGGATAGTAAAACAAGGGGGGACATGCCACCGGTCCCCACAAGGAAAAGGCCATTTTAGGCTTACAATTAGGGTTAAGGAAATAGAGTTCAAGCTCCAATTTTTTGGTCCCCACAAGGATAGTAAAACAAACGTGTGCACATCTAATGGTTAAATTAAGTCCCATACCAGCTTTGACCAGCCTGACAGCACAATCCCCAGGGCTGACACCGTTGAGGTCTCCATCAGGGCCGATGCACAGGGAGGCACATACTGGCTTCCCGGAGGTTTTCAGCACCTGCACGGCCCACTCTGCCTCCTCCACATGCTCAAAGTACTGCACAAACACACATATGGGGTGAATAAGTGAAGACCCAAAACACAGAAACCAGCATTGTCCAAGTGAGGATCCATTGAATATAGAAACGGTCAGGTCAAAATGAGATATGTATAAGAAAATGTGCTATACGCATGTACAACATCACATTCCTACCTCTGCAATCATGAAATCCACATTCTTCTTGACAAAGACATTGAGCTGCCTCTTGAAGATACCCTTGACCTCAGCCTCACTCTTGCAGCTCAGGTATGAGGGGGTCTGGGAGACCCCACCTGCCACCATCGCGTCACCCTCATTGGCCACCTCTCTGGCCAGGTCACAGGCAGCCTCGTTGATTTGCGCACCCTGGTGCAGCCATTGATTAGTGTACAACCTTATTGATGTAGTTTCAGGTACAGTACAATGTATCTTATATCACTATTGTGAAACCTGCCAAGTAGGCTAAACACCACATTGGGAAATAGTAGAGCTGAACAGAACAGGCGTTGAGAAACGTATAGTAAACTGATTTACATGTAGATTCATTTATATCAGCTCTTTCAGTCATTGGTCAATTTGGCTAAAAGGTCATTACAGTAGCATGGGTCTGGCATGCTTATTCATTCCCCCCTGAGCTTTCCCAACAGAGCAGACAGATACTCACTGTGAAGCGCTGAGCATTACCCCTGTTCTCCAGCTTATCGTCACTGGCGTAGAAGGTGAAGGTCTGCATGACATTTGACCCCGACCGCAGGAACTCACGGTGCAGCTGTCGCACTGGAAGTAAAAGCAATCGGCTTTTGGCTAAGTATTTACAACTTCGACTTAATGCCCTCAGCCTCGTCTGGTTAAAACGTGCACTGTAAAAAGTAACTAGTAGTGTCTACTCCAACAGTCAGTAGAACTAAGCATAAAAGTCATACCAACTCATGTCAATAAGATTTATCACTTAATGTTTGAGTACTGTTAACAAATTAGGTAATAGAGTAAATAACAATTTACTTGTGTTCTGCTAATCTAAAGTAGAGTTCACAAGTTATGATTATTCAATATTTTACAGTCAGGCCAACATTCATAAAATAAGTTGTTCTTACTTGACTATGTTTGTCTTTACTTAAAATAAAGTAGTCAGAGATTGATATTTGAGTAAAACAATGACATTTATGTGTTGTGCTGTAATAGTTACTTTTTTGCAAGTTAAGAATATTTAGTGCCACATGGCTCTGTTTTGGGGGGATTTGGGGTAATTCAACGAGCATACATTGTTTAAGAGTGTTAATAAATAATAAAGAAACTCATTTCTAAAATAGTATTAAGCAGTTTGTTGTGCTATGATGTGTAATTGATAAGGAACAATATCAAAACCGTTGGGAAAACTGACATTCAATAATGAGACAACCCATTCTCACCATCAACAAGGTAATGTGCCCCACTCGTCATAACAGAAGCTAATGCAGCATCTTGTAATGCTTACAGCTCTACCACCAGTTACCGTTCGAGAAATGAGCACGGTGCCCAAGAAGGACTGGCAACGGGGGTTCAAGTGGCAAGTCTTCATATGCATAAAACAATGTTAGGCTAAACAGTAAGACACTGAAAATGAGTAATCAGAACTACTTACACTAGAAAAACATCTACTTAAAGTACTAACCTTTTTTAGGGACACTATGTTCACTGCAACAAATATTAATGTTCAAGTAACTTCAATCGTTATAGCTCAGAATACATCAAGTTCATAAGAAAAAAAACTATTTACAACTTAAAAATATAACAGTATTTCCACAAAAATGTTGTTAGCGGAACTACTTTACAGTGTGCGTCTGGTGGACAAGTTGTAGGCGAGAGGCTGCGCGAACCGCTATGTATTATGACTGATGCATGGTCCAGGCTAGGTAGCCAAGCAATTAGATAAGCGCGCTCATTTTACCAGCCTCAGGATGCTCTGCGGCGGCCTCAGGAGTCCAGGGACCCGCCTTCACGTATCCCCTCTTCTCCAGAGCGAATACGAAGCCCCCATCCCCGATGACAATTTCGCCTGCATCCAGGCGCTCCAGAATGTTCTGCACAAACATTGCGTAATTAGTTGGTCATTCTCCAAATATGAAATATGCACGCTTAATTAACACGCATAACAGCTCCCTGGATGACATAAGCTAGCCGTAAACTAGGGTCGGTGCCATCAGGAATCCTTGGGACGTCCTTACCGTAAACCTCAACCCTCATCCATTTAAAAATGTCAACTTCAGTGGGTGAGGGACACTTAAAATTTAGCAGTGTTACCCAAATTAGTACCACACAGTTGATTCAGACTATTAACTCATCCACCAAAACTCTTAGGGTCGTGTTTGGGAAACGCTTCTCTAAAACAAAGTTACAGAATATAGTTAAAGTAGAAGTCACAATTGTTCCATCAAACACGCTTTGTGAGAATGTTTTATAGTTATAAAAACTTACGCATTATAACAAATAACTTCTCAATAATTGAAGCAATACATAGCACATATGCAAAGGTTCTGCAAAAGACTGCATGCATTGTATACAGCCATAATGACGTTAATTCATATTAAGTCGCCACTTACCCTCTTAGCTCCAGCGGGTGCCATGATTATTAGTGATTGCAGTTGTATTTTAGATGCACCTTCTCAACCAACCGCTTCGGCTAGATTTGGTGTTTGAAGCAGTGAAACGTCTGCCTTTATACGCCAAAAGAGAGGTGTGGTGCGCAGTGATGTCACACACAGATCCGCCTGTTCCTGCTTCTTACACATGGCGCTTTCATGAAAATTGGGAATTCAGGGAAAAACGATGTAAAATCATGACGCCAATGATCCCCAGGTCGGAAAGTCGGAGCTCTAGAAAGAGGCCCCAGTTCATGAATTGGAATTCCGAGTTGGATGACAGTCCAAAACTATTTTTCAAGTCGCTCGTTTTTTACCGAGTTTCCAGTTGTTTTGAACGTACTGAAGTCGGAAGTCGGAGACATCAGCAGATGTCACAACTTACTATACATAAACCCAGCCTAAAACCCAAATAGCAAGCAATGCAGATGTTAAGTTCCCAGTTGTTATGAACACAGCATAGATCTATTTTTTCTCTGCATCTATAAATGCAAATGTAGCACAAAGAACACTTGTTATTTTACCTTGTGCATGTTTACTTAAAAGAAAGATGTCGACAGGGCAATGTGCAATAGCTTATCATGGTTGTTTGTAACCTCAGTGAAGGCCCACAGCACAGATATTTAGCATGGGTCAATCAATATGTGCAATAGCTCTTTCCCTTATGACTTGGAATTACAGTTTTCTAGGTCATGTGTGACCACCAAAAAATAAGATCACTTGTTTATACCTTTTATTCCAGAGCCTTCAGATATAAAGTGGGGCTGCCTCTTTTTCCAAGATTAACATGTGTTCAGTGTTGGTACAGAAATATGTTTCTTTGTCTGTTTTTGTTAGATTGATTAATATAATTCTTAAACTCATCCAATCTGGTTAGACCTGTCAGAATTCCATGAGTTTAAGAAGAAAATACACAAATAACTGCAAAATCAGATGGCAGGTAAAGTTCGGGGGCTACAAAGAGTTTTTTTAAAATATATATATATATATATATACAGTATATAAGTATTTAAAGTGGCAATCAGCACTTAAAACAATAACACAATGTTTTCTCGTCCCTGTTTCGGTAAAAGTACGAGGGATGGGCTGGAGAAATTTAACCAATCTCAAATTCATAGACCGAGCTATGGATGCAACACTGGCATCTTTCTAGAGCTCTGACTTCTGACCTGTAGGTCGCTGACATCATGATTTGACCTCGTTTTTTTTCAGAGTTCCCAGTTGTCTTGAAATCACCATTAGCCAAGGGGTCTGTGGCAGGAGTGATGAATGAGAGACTAGGTCATCATGCAGCTGCATGTGTGTGTGTGTGTGTGTCCATGGGAAGCAGAGGGGATGGGGAAGGAACATTTTGGGCCTAATAAAAGAACTCAGCACAACAGTAGGCCTACACCATAACTGATCTACAGCAATATAGAGCCCCTTAGCGAATCACTGGAGCCCATCACAGTTATATAAGATGCAAAAAACCTTTATAGAGGCACTTTACATACAGTTATAGTTTTGAAGCATATATGTACTTTACGATTATAGTTTACAAGCACAGATGTACTTATAGTTTAGGGTTTGAGGGTTTGTGGTACGTTGGGCAAATCATTATAACCCAAGGTGGTGGCCTGGCAGGTTTCATAGTGGGGGTGTTGTATGTTGTCACTTACAGTTGTATGCTTACACAAGCACACACACGCAAGGACATGCTTGCATGCACACAAGCGCGTATGCACACACTCCCCTTGTATTACATTTGGTTGTGTGTTTTATGCTTTATGCTACAGGCTTCTTTAAGGAAATACACTGAGTGTACAAAACATGCTCCTCCCATGACATACTAGACTAACCAGGTGAATCCAGGTGAAAGCTATGATCCCTTATTGATGTTACTTGTTAAATCAACTTCAAACAAATCAAATCAAAAGCGCAAAATACAACTGGTGTAGACTTTATCGTGAATTGCTTGCTTACGAGCTCTTCCCAACAATGCAGAGTTTAAAGATGAAAATGAAATAGTAACACAAGAGGAATAAAATAAAATACACAGGAATGGAGATACAGTACAGTGAGGACCAGTACCAGATCAATGTGCAGGGGTACAAGGTATTTGAGGTAGATACTGTATGTACATGAATGCAGGGTAAAGTGACAACGCATCAGGATAGATAATAATAATAGTACAATATAGAACAGAGTAGCAGCAGATGATAAAAGTGAGTGTGTGTGTAATGTGTATGGATGTGTGTTTGTGTTGTGTTGGTCTGCATGTGTGTGTTGTGTGTGTGCATATGTAGTGTATGTGAGTTTTGTGTGGGCTTGTCAATGTAGTGTGTGTGAGTGAGTGTGTATATGGTTTGTATATATAGTCTGGTGAGTGTGCGTAGGGTCAGTGCAAGATAGAGTCAGTGCAGGTAGTTTGGGTACCATTCATTGACTAGCAGTCTGGCTATTTAGCAGTCTTATGGCCTGGGCGTAAACGCTGACTTGGAGCCTGTTGGTCTGACCGTTTACAGAGGGTAGCAGAATGAACAGTGGCTTGGGTGGCCAGGATCTTTGGAAATTTTTTGGGCCTTCCTCTGACACCGCCTAATATAGAGGTCCTGGATGGCAGGGGGCTCGGCCCCAGTGATGTACTGGGCTGAGAAGGATTTTTAAGCCTTGAGACAATTGAGACATGGATTGTGTATGTGTGACATTCAGAGGGTGAATGGGAAAGACAAATGATTTTAGTTCCTTTGAACGGGGTATGGTAGTAGGTGCCAGGAGCATCGGTTCGTGTAAAGAACTGCAACGGTGCTGGGTTTTTTAAGATCATATATTTCCTGTGTGTATCAAGAATGGTCCACCACCCAAAGCACTAATATTACTAATATTACTAATACTCAGTGTATATACATGTGTGAATAACTACCTTACTAACATTTACAAAATGTGGGAGTAATGATTAATAAATGGTGAGCATACTGTTTGTAAATGCCTTAGAAATAGTTTATAAATACCTCTAAAAAGTGTTACCTGTTTTTGCTAAGTATCCAATGTTTCAGGTATCATAAAAGGTATTGTAGCTTTTAACCTTTTCAGTGGCATGCTGAAAAAGTCATACAGTAGTTGAGCATCACAATATATATATCTGTACAAAATATAATAGATTTTTGTTTGACGTGATTATGTACACCTGAGACAATGGACATTCAGGAGAATGGACATTTAAAGAATGATCGAATAGACTTGTATTGTGTAAATAAAATATGACTGTCAGTAACAGTAGATTGGAATAGAATATGACATTGTGTTCTACAATCTTAGAAAAAAAGCTGCTATCTAAAACCTAAAATGGATCTCCAGCTGTCCCCATAGGAGAACTCTGCGTATAACCCTTTTAAATACTAGGTAGAACCCTTTGGGTTTCAGGTAGAACCAATTTGGGTTCCATGTATGGAACCAAAAAGGGTTCTACCTGGAACCAAAAAGGATTATTCTATGGGGACAGCTGAAATACCCTTTTGGAACCCTTTTTTCTAGTGTATTGGTTCTATTTATATCTTCAACATGCAGTTGCAGATACAACCCTGACATTAGTTAAAGGCAGTCAATACAATAGATTCTAAAAAAAGTTGTCAATTCCTGAGATATGTATTCACACTTTTTTTTAAAGTAGTTACTTTCTCAGATCTGTGTTAAAATAGTTTTGATAAGTAGTCACTTTGTGCGATCTGTATTCAAATAGATTTGATAAGTAGTCACTTTGTGCGATCTGTATTCAAATAGATTTGATAAGTAGTCACTTTGTGCGATCTGTATTCAAATAGATTTGATAAGTAGTCACTTTGTGCGATCTGTATTCAAATAGATTTGATAAGTAGTTATTTTGTGAGATCTGGACTCAAATAGTTTTTAAAAGTAGTACTTTTTTGGGATCTGTATTCAAATAGTTAAGCACCTCCAAAGTAACAGTCAGTTCCCACCTCCCCCAATTTGTGTTTTACTTTCCACAAAGCATAGGTAAACTTATAGTTATCCCAGGTCTGCTGCGCAGTATTGACAGAAGTCCACTCATTTATTTTCTTGACCAAATCTCCAATCCCCTGTTCCCCTGTCTGTCAGCAATGGTTATGACACACACACATGTGCAGTCGCACAAACAAATGCATGTGTGGATACACACATACACATGCACGTGCACACACACGCTTTTAGAAACATATGGTTAAGTTATGGTTAAACTCCCTGTTTTTTAACAATAGATCCAATAACATTCCTCAACAGATACAACCTGAATGCAGGTCAGCTGTTCCAGAGGGTTTCTAGGGGTTGTACTTATATAATAGTAGATGATACTGTAAGTCTGTGTGTGACCCAAATGGCTCCCTGTTGAGCTCTCGTCAAATTTGGGATGCAACTCTATGTCACTCCTTGGCCTGTTCAGACTGGATCCAATACATCAGACCAGCAGGGACTGATAAAAACAGCACATAACCTCCTGTGTCAATCCAGGAGCCCTTGTGAAATGTGCTACAACAATTGAGTGTGAGTATTAACTCCCGAGTGGCGCAGTGGCGCAAGGCACTGCATCTCAGCGCTACAGACCCTGGTTCGATTCCAGGCTCTATTGGGAGTCCCATAATGCGGCGCACAATTGGGTTAGGCTGTCATTGTAACTAAGAAGTTGTTCTTAACTGACTTGCCTGGTTAAATATATATAGATTTTGTTTAGATGTCCATAGCCTACTGTGAATGTCAATGTCACCCACAAAGGAATTCAATATTCTAGTCTTGTCCTAATAGTTTTCTTATCCAGTGTGTTGCTCAGAGTAGCTTTACCCATATTGTGTCATTACACATCACTGGCCCTGGTTAATGTGTATTGTGTAGACTAGTGTAACAGTGTAGATTCCGTCCCTCTCCTTGCCCCTACTTGGGATTGAACCAGGGACCCTCTGCACACATAGACAACTGACACCCACGTGGCCCTTGCAGAGCAAGGGGAACAACTACTTCAAGGTCTCAGATCATGTGAAGTCACCGATTGAAACGCTATTAGCGCGCACCACCGCTAACTAGCTAGCCATTTCACATCGGTTACACTAGGTGAGATTGTGCCTGGCCAATGCTCTATGGGCAGTTGATGTCGACTCAAGTTATGCAAGCATTGTCTGTCTACACTGCCATTAGATGACAATGACATAGATAGATCTTGTCACAAAAACAAGATTTTGTAAAGGGTCTATTGGACTAAATATCATCAATATCAACAGTGCTTATCCATTTTGTGTGTATTATTCATTTATTTGTATATTCTCTTTTGTGTTATACGCTGGGGCCCTTCTATTCCCTTGATTCCCTGAGGCACAGCCTGACCTATGATATCTAAAGAGTTAACCTTTCAGCGATTTTTAGACTGGGAGGGTCTGAACACAGTTGGTGCGTTCAAAACAACTCGGAACTCGAAAAGAAACTCCGACTAGGAAAAATCGTTTAAACGGGCATCCAAATCTGAATTACAAGTTGGAAACTAGAGCATCATGCTATCAATAAATCAATCAATCAATCAATATATTTTATAAAGCCATTTTTTACCCAACCTAAAACCCCAAAGAACAAGCGATGTAGATGTAGAAGCAGTGGCTAGGAAAAACTCCCAAGAAAGGCAGGAACTTGAGAAGAGGCAGGAATTTGAGAAGAGGCAGGAACTTGAGAAGAGGCAGGAATTTGAGAAGAGGCAGGAATTTGAGAAGAGGCAGGAACTTGGGAAGAGGCAGGAACTTGGGAAGAGGCAGGAACCAGGCTCTGCGGAGTGGCCAGTCCCGTGGAGTGCCGGGTGGAGATTATACGAGTACATGGCGATTAAGGCCAGATCGATCTTCAACCAACATAGTCATTATGGCCAGATCCTAGAGCTCCAATTTCTCCGAACTGAAGATCACTGATGTCACGATTTTCCCACTCTGAGCTCGTTTTTACCTGAGTTCCCAGTTGTTTTGAACGCACCAAGTTTCACTGTGCCTAAATTGACTGGCGCTCTGCGCGAACGAGGGCGTGTTCAGCCAACAAAATAGTGCTTTGGTATAGAAGGCCTGCAGTAAATTGCGGTGGGGAATTAGGCAGAGGTGGTTCTGGTGTGCTTTGTGTTTTAATATATATTTTAATTAGTTAAACCATGTCTAGGTTTTTGAACGCAATTAATACTCACCTCCGGAGAGATTTTGCCGCATATCGCGCTATTGTCTGTATTCCACTGCGTACAATAAACTACACTTCGCAGAAACATGTGGGAAATGGGTAAGCCCCCTCGTGCACTTTTTGCCTTGTAGTAAACAACTTATGTTACCCTTTCAGCTTTCTTGTATCCTACAGTAAGTTTACAGATTTCACGTTTGGGACAGTTGGAGAGACCACAGAGGTGTCCGGTAGGCTTTAAGGGGCTTTTTGATCGCGTAATGTTATTATGGGTCTGCCCACAACCCAACCGTTTTAATTCAATTTGCATAATGCACATGACTTCCCTGCTGAACAGACCATGATATTATTCTGACGCGCTAATGTTCTCTGTGTTTATAATGTGACAAACAACAGCCTATATCTACAATTGACGTTAATGTGCCAGGCTGTCTGAGTGATCTCATGGCAGCATGTGTTGCATTTCCTTCCAGGGGTGTATGTCAGGTCAGAACTGGTCAGGGTTGATTTTCTTCACAATAATCTCTTCTGCTTCATAGAAGTCACATAACTACTCTACACATCTTTACCTGTATTAAAATAGATTCAAATGCATTCAAATCAATTAATACATGTTTTTCACATTTCAATCTCACTGTCTCCTTCTTTCATCTCACCCCTCTTTACCCCCTCTTCCCCCTCTCAGGGACAGCACTATGGTCCTGGGGAAGAGGTGGAAGGACACGGCTGAGACGGTGATCATCGGAGGGGGCTGTGTTGGAGTCAGTCTGGCCTATCACCTGGCCAAGGCTGGACAGAAGGATGTGGTCCTGCTGGAGAAGTCTGAACTGACCGCTGGATCCACCTGGCACGCTGTAGGTCAACAAAAACTAAAACAGATCTAGGATCAGCTTACCTGTCCCAAAACCTTATCTTAACCGTATGAGGGAAGACAGAACTGTCTGGGAGCAACAGTTGGCTCAAGGGGCTCATGGATAGAGTCTTGTTTTGTTTGTCAGTCAGGGGGGCACACAAACGTGTTGGGCGAGTTCGTTTTGCAAGACCCTGTGCCCCTTAAGTGAAATCTCCACCCACCTCCACCCGTCTTCTACTAATACATAAGTTAGCAAGGTATGGGAGTTTATGTTCCCCAACATTTGAATAAATGAAGGAGTTATTACACACACCCACTGTTAGAAGGAACTGTCAGAGGAAAAGATAAAGGTCAGAGATATTCAACACGGAAATAATACATTGAGACCACACTGAAGATATTTACATTTTGTCATTGAGTCATCTTATCCAGAGTGACTTACAGTTAACAGGAAAAACCCGACCGAAGATACTACGGTACTACAAGATATCAGATAGTCCACTCAGCAGAGGGAGATTCCCAAGAAGTAGATGGAGGCATGTAAGAAGATCTAAGTTATGGTAGCTGTCAGACAGCTGCTGTCAAAGAACCAGGCCTATGTGGGTCTGCCAAGGATCTGATGACCTAATACTGCTTCTCTATGACCCCCTTCCAACCAACCCTATCCCATATAGGTTACTCTACATAGTAAATATGCTGCCCTTAATGTCAAGGGGCCAACTTTCCTAGTAGACTTATCAAACTTCTCATTCTATGTATCTATGTTAGGATCTTGTGAACTGCATGCCCTGGTTGTGTAGTGTAGTTCAAGTCAATGGAGATAACATGATGGGGCGGCAGCGTAGCCTAGTGGTTAGAGCGTTGGACTAGTAACCGGAAGGTTGCAAGTTCAAACCCCCGAGCTGACAAGGTACAAATCTGTCGTTCTGCCCCTGAACAGGCAGTTAACCCACTGTTCCCAGGCCGTCATTGAAAATAAGAATGTGTTCTTAACTGACTTGCCTGGTTAAATAAAGGTCAAATTAAAATTTAAAAAATGATGTTGTTGAAATATGTATTACTATTATTTTATAAGATTCACTTTCAAATCATTGCCTTGCAAACCTGCAGGGTCAATACAGTAGATCAAGTGTTGTCAGTGTTTCCATGTACATGACCATGCCTCCTCTTCTAAGTGTCCATGTTCATTGTCTGTTCCAGGCTGGTTTGACCACGTACTACCACCCTGGTATCAACCTGAAGAAGGTCCATTACCACAGCATCAAGCTGTATGAGAGTCTGGAGGCCGAGACAGGACAGGTATACTATATGTCAACCACAGCACAACGGATTACATCATGTCTGTCTGTATGACTGAATTTATGTACAGTGGGTATCAAAGTTTTCACCCCCCTTGGATTTGAAAAATGTTGTTACAAAGTGGAATTGAAATGAATATAATTGTGATTTGTTTTGTTGTTGTTGTCATTGATGACAAAGAATAGTCTCTATTGTGAAATTGGAAGAATATAAACGTTACTATGCCTTGATTAGACACAAATTCACTCCCCTGAGTCAATACATGTTAACTCCTTTTGTAGCAGTTACAGCTGTGATTCTTCTTGGGTCAGTCTCTAAGAGCTTTGCACACCTGGATTGTGCAATATTTGCCCATTTAGTCTTTTTAAAATGATTCTAGATGTTGGCTAGATGGTAATTTTCAAGTCTTGGCATAGATTTTGTAGCAGATTTAAGTCATCTGTAGCTTGGCCAAGCAGGAACATTCACTGTCTTGTTGGTAAGCATCTCCAGTGTAAATTTGAGGTTATTGTCCTGCTGAAAGGTGAATTCCTCTCCCAGTGTCTGGTGTAAAGCAGACTGAAGCAGATTTTCCTCTAGGATCTTGTCTGTGCTTAGCTCTGTCCCATTTATTTGTATTGTGAAACATTCTGTTTGCCAATGTCAACCATACCCATACCATGATGCAGCTGCCACCACCCTTGAAAACAAGGAGGCAGTAACTCAGTGTGTTTTGGACTTGCCCCAAACATAAGGCTTTGCATTTTTTTCTTTTCTACTTTTTAGGTCATTATTGTGGCGTAAATACAATGTTGATCCATCCTCAGTTTTTTTTTCTTCAAGCCATTGAGCTGTTTTAAAATTAGCAATGGCCTCATGGTGACATCCCTGAGCAGTTTCATTCCCGTCCTGCAGCTCAGTTCAGAAGGATGACTGCATCTTTGATGTGTCTGGGGGGGTTTAATACATAATCCACAGCATAATTATTAACTTGAACATGCTTAAAGATATATTAAATGTATATTGTGTTATTGTTACTAATCTACCAATCACTGCCCTTTTACTATGAGTCTTTTGAAAATCTCACAGGTCTTTGTAGTTGAAACTGTACTTGAAATTCAATACTTGCCTTAGTGTGAAATAGCAGGGATTGACATGTTACTTATTATGATAATTGTTTTAGGCTTGTCTAAACAAATGGGGTGCAATAACCATTTTAGTTATTACATTTTAATTAATTTAATGAAGTTCTTTGTGTAGCTCAATGACAACAAATCACAATAAAATTAATTTGTATATCACTTTGTCACACAACAAAATGTGGGGGAAAAGGGGGGTGAATAGTTATGATACCCACTATGTATGCATGTTTCACACATTTTATCCATGTGTCTATAGGCGGTGGGTTTCCACCAGCCAGGCAGTATCCGTATTGCCTCCACCCCAGTCAGAGTGGATGAGCTGAAGTACCAGATGGCAAGAGCCCACTGGCACCCCACGCCTCAGTGGCTCATCACCCCTGAGAAGATCAAGGAGCTCTTCCCCCTGCTCAACATGGACAAGGTCTGGACCTGAACCAAAAATATATATATATCTGTCAGAGGAGGCTAATGAGGGGAGGACGGCTGATAATAATGGATGGAATGGAGTTAATGGAATGGTACCAAACACATGGAAAATCAGGTGTTTGATACCATTCCATTTATTCCGTTCCAGCCATTACTATGAACCTGTCCTCTCCATTTAAAGTGCCACCAGCCACCACTGATATATAACCATGGCTCTATATATATTGTTCTGGTCTGGACCGGAGGAATGCATTCTCATGCGCCATAGACATGTAGCCTGGGTCCCAGATATGTTTGCACTGTCTTGCCAACTCCATTGGTCATTGGTATGACAATGCCCATAGGAGTTGGCAAGACAGCACAAACAGATCTTGGACCAGGCTAATAGACATCATTGTGATCTCAGTTTCATGTCATGACCTAAGAGCCTAGTGGATATACTCTAATGATTTAAAGAGGCTTTATACAACTTTTCCCTCTGCGGGGGCTCTTGAGGGAAACAAAACTTCCATAATGTATCTTTAAAGTTGTCATTGACCAAGAACGTTTGTTTGAACCAGTAGACAACGACATGACAGTAATAATATCCACCTCCCCCAGGTGCTAGCGGGTCTATATAACCCAGGAGACGGCCATATTGACCCCTACTCCCTAACCATGGCTCTGGCTGCAGGGGCCCGTATGTATGGAGCCCAGATCTACAACCCAGCCCTGGTCTCTGGCCTCACACCCACCAGTGATGGGAAGTGGGATGTCCAGACCCCACACGGGACCATCAGAGCTAACCGCATAGTCAACGCCACAGGTCAGTGGTCGAATATTTGTCAGTGGCAAAATATCTGTCTCTATGTAAACCCCAATGGAGGCTAGAGGAGAGCAGAATATGTCGACATGCTCATTGTAATGGCTGGAATGGAATGGGTCATCACCGGTACATACAATTGCATGCAGGAATACATGCACAACATGTACTTCTTGCTGCATACATGGAGAATAGAAACAAGAACCTTTGGCAAACTGGGAGGCTTAGCTTCCTGCTAGAACTTGGTCTGCCAGAGAGCCAGATGAGCATTGATGTAGTTGGGTCCAGGCTCTATGTTATTGTACAGAGTGTTTGTGCTGCAAATCATGATTGATTGGCCCTTGCACAAGTTTGTATGTCCAAACTAACATTAGTGACCATATTACAGAACATGCATTGACTGTTGACTTCTAGATAAATTGTATCAATACATTGCATCATGCACTGTAGTATCTTGTAGATATATCAGCATGTAGAGGTCATTTAGGGCTATAGATGAGTTTCTAATGTTTAAAACTGACTCAAGCAGTTTGTCCATTCGGCAACACAGTCCTGTTATTCACAGCTTTTGGGTCAGATTGAAATCTCACTGGCAAACATTGAGAAACTATGATTAGAGCCGGCCAAAAGGCTTGAACAACAACTTCAGTTGAAGATTTTTCTAAACGAGTTGGTGTGAGTCAGATTGTCTGTATAACACAGACCAGTCTGGGTGGGTGAGCTGGGGAAGTTAACACCTCTAGCTCCTCTTTAGGTTGTCAGAAACTAAACCCACAGACCTAGTTTACCAGTTTGGGTTGGTTAAAATGCAGGCCCCATGTCTCTCAAGTCAATCAAACCAGCCTTTCCTCTCTCCTTTTTAAAAATGTTTTACCTTTATTTTACTAGGCCAATGCTCTAACCACTAGGCTACCCTGCCCCTGAACAAAGCAGTTAACCCACTGTTCCTAGGCCGTCATTGAAAATAAGAATTTGTTCTTAACTGACTTGCCTAGTTAAATAAAGGTAAAATAAAATGTACTCATTTTCAGTTCAGCCACTGGCTTATTTTTATTTTTTTTCCTGCTTGTAGACAGACAAAAGAGAATTTGGTATAGTCTACATTAAAGAGCACACTCGGCACAGACTAATTAGATCTTAGGACCCCAGTCCTGAGGACAAAGAAGTTGATGAAACTAAATACTTTAGGGGTGAGTTCAGTTGTAGTTCTTGTTTGATTTGGCCCAGTGCTGAGCCTCTTTCAGTCTTTCTGACTCTTGTCTGAACTGCTCTTATTCCAAGGCTGCTATCTTAGGGACATTTGACCCTATACACGACATTCTGAGTTCAGGAGAAACTGGGTCACATGGTTTGAACTGGGTCATACCAGTTCTGGGAGGATTTAGTTGGCAAGGTTTTGTCACCACTATCATACCTCCTTGCATAACTGATTAATTTTGCAGCTGCCTGAAGTTTGCTCTCTCCCTCCTTTATGGGTCGCTGGAGGAGGAGGAGAGGGGCACGTTGTAGGTTTACTTTGCTTTGTTCTAGCTTTGCTAAACCCATTACTATTATGGCCCTTGGCCCTCCGTTCCCTCATCAGTTTATCCAAACAGGCCAACAGGTTTTAGCCAATCACAGAGCAGCAGCTGAAGGACGCCTCTTCAGCAGATTTTTTAAATGTTGAAGAACAAACATTTTCTGATTCCTTAGTGATGCTTGGGTTTCCATGTGCTTTTTCTCTGCAAACTCTGATTTCTTTAAGTTCATGAATTTGCAGTTTGGGTCCACTCATTTGACAACCTTGTGTTAACATCACCTATGTACAACAGTCAAACCATTGCTGACTGGGCTTTCCGAGTGGCGCAGCGGTCTAAGGCACTGCAGATCCGGGTTCAATCCCGGGCTGTGTCGCGGGTGGTTTCCGGGTTAAGCGAGCAGTGCGTCAAGAAGCAGTGTGGCTTGGCAGGGTCGTGTTTCGGAGGATGCATGGCTCTCGACCTTCGCCTCTCCCGAGTCCGTACTGGAATTGCAGTGATGAGACAAGACTGTAACTACCAATTGGGGAGAAAAAGGGGTAGAAATTGTTTTATTACAAAAAATCAAAAAAATCATCATCTTTGAATAACAGTCCGCTATCTTAGAATTTGACTCATGTTTTGTCAACTCAACTTGATTTCCTCAGTTGGTGTAATGTAACAAGCTGTAACTACATTTAAGTAATTTAGAAGACACTCTTATCCAGAGCTATTAAGGTAAAGTGCCTCACCTAGTCTGCTTGGGGATTCAACCCAGCAACATTTCAGTTACTGGCCCAACTCTCTTAACCCCTAGGCTACCTGCTGCCTGTTACTACCAAAATGTTGTCTAGTGCTTGACACGTAGTTGATTCACAGCAGCTACAACATTGTCCAGTCAGGCAAAAAAACAGATATGTATTGTTTTGGTACACAGGATGAATTAGGCTATAATATTAATATAATGTATAATATATTTCATTTAGCAGACGCTTTTAACCAAATGCCATTTACAGTCATGCGTGCATACATTTTGCGTACGGGTAATCCCAGGAATCGAACATACTATCCTGGTGCTGCAAAAACCATGCTCTACCAACTGAGCTACAGAGGATAACGAGTGCTTGGTAGATATAACACTTCCTATAGGGGATCTGCAGATATACTGCCCATCGATGTGTGTTATTGCATAAGTCACGGCTGGTGAGAGACTTACAGCCTTGTCATATACATTACACTTTGCATACAATCAACATGGAGAGAGAGAAATGTATAGCTGCACATAAAGCTGCTGGGGCCAAATAAAAGCCACTTTGTCAGGGGTACAATGGAAACATCCCATAGCGCAGCTGAGGGATTTAATCTAAAACCTTGTCGTTGAAGCTGCTGTTTGAAACCCCACTGGACACTAGATTTATAGTGTTTGACCAATGCAGTAATGACTTGTCTCCATATGGTCCAGTAAAATAGAACAGTGCACGTACAGCACACACAGGCCGGGTAGGGGGAGTTTGTGGTGATTGTGTCGGTTGCTGTGTTTGCACTTTGCAGACACGAACACATACACAACCTGCAGTTTGAGAGTCTTATGTGTCCAGTTTTGGTTTTGTGGGCGACTTTTTTTTTATCAGAACATCCTTGGTTGTACTCATAAACAGTAGCTACTACACCCATTAAACTCACTCCTTCACTTTGGAGCTAAATCTCTCAACTTCATTATTATACTTTGGAATAGGCCCACTGATTTGTGGTTGAGTTTTGGACATTTTGTGAGCTTTGTTCATATTTGTGGGAATAACCCTGGGAGGAGGAGGAGGATCTTTTGTGAAGAGCACTTCCGGAAGCCTCCCACTCTATACATATCATTGGGAAGTTTATATCTTTCATTACAATACAACTCTCTAACCCTCAGGTCAAACTACTCTCTCTCCTTTAGTGGGTGGGTGAGTTGTTTGTGTGTGTGTGGTGGGATTTGGGGGTTCACCCCTCGACATGCAGGGTAGGATACGTGATTTATGCTTGCTGGCGCTATGGTGTGCAGAAATAACTCCACGTGAAAGCAGATCCTGAAGTACCGCTGTAGCATTCCCCACAAACAGTCTCTCATTTGCTCCCTCCCTCTACTCCCACACTAATTCCATTCCATCCCTCCCACCTTCTAAAATAAAATAAAAAATCTAATCTAATCAGTTTATTGGTTGCGTACACATATTTGCAGGCGTTATAGCAGGTGCAGTGAAATGCTTATGTTTCTGCAGTAGCTCCAACAGTGCAGTAGAATGTCTCACAAATACAATACACAAATAACACACAAATTATAGTCCCACACTCACCCTATTCCTTCTCTCCTTCCACTGTCTCAAACTCGCCCCTTTCCTTCCCCCTTGTTTCACTCCCACATTCACCCATTCCATCTCTACCTCCCCTTCTCCAACCCTACCTTCATAATGCTACACCCCATCACTGTTTGGCACCTTGACCAAAGAGAACCCACAGAGTAAGGTAAAGGGTTGTGGTTCTTGGAATGTCACTCCCCCTGAAGAATCGGTTTCAAAAGTTGGCCCTGTGACCTACTAAAGGTGCACAGGACACTGAGACCCCCAGTGAAAGGACAGTGTCTCAATGAGAGAGAGAAACCTTGTTTATCAGAGTCTCTGGCCTTCAGAAACGATTTAGGTTATTACTGGTGCTCATAAATATAAGCGAGGGAGGGAAATTAACTAGTTAGTTAGAGGTGTGGAGGTGGTTGTACTCTGGACATGGCTGAGCCTGTGTCAGACAGCCCCACTTCCAATGAGTCCATTCATTAGAGGTTATTCCTGGGAGGGTCTGTGAATGGCCCTGTGTGTGTCCTCCTACAGGGAGCTTGTAAACATGTGTGCTGTCTACTCTGACTCCTTCAGAAGCTCTGCCCTGGCCCAACTAGCTGTATTCTGCAGAATTGGTGCAAGGCAACCTTTAAAAGTAGAGTACGTACATCCCTCTGAGCTGGAAAATGTCAACAACACTGATGTTCAAATCAGCCAAACTGCCCAATTTGAGAGCGAGAAAGCAGAATCTAAAATGAGCGATTATATCAGACCCTACATGTAGTTTAAGTATTTATGTACAGTGCATTCCAAAAGTATTCAGACCCCTTGACTTTTTCCACATTTTGTTACGTTACAGCCTTATTCTAAATGGGTAAAAAAAATATATATATATATAAAATCAACATCAACCTACACACAATACCCCATAATGACAAAGCAAAAACAGCTTTTTAGAAATGTTTGCAAATGTATAAAAAAAAAATCCTTATTTGCATAATTATTCAGACCCTTTGCTATGAGACTCAAAATCGAGCTCCGGTGCATCCTGTTTGATCAACCTTGAGATGTTTCTACAACGTAGACTCCACCTGTGGTAAATTCAATTGATTGTATATGATTTGGAAAGGCACACACCTGTCTATATACCCACAGTTGACAGTGCATGTCAGAGCAAAAACCAAGCCATGAGGTCGAAGGAATTGTCTGTAGAGCTCCGAGACAGGATTGTGTTGAGACACAGAACTAGGGAAGGGTACCAAAAAGAATGTATGGAGCATTGAAGGTCCACAAGAACACAGTGGCCTCCATCATTCTTAAATGGAAGAAGTTTGTAACCACCAAGACTCTTGCTAGAGTTGGCCGCCTGGTCAAACTGCGCAATCGTGGGAGAAGATCCATGGACAGGGAGGTGACCAAGAACCCGATGGTCACTCTGACTGAGCTCCAGAGATCCTCTGTGGAGGTGGGAGAACCTTCCAGAAGGACAACCATCTCTGCAGCACTCCACCAATCAGGCCTTTATGGTAGAGTGGCCGGATGGAAGCCACTCCTCAGTAAAAGGCACATGACCGCCCGCTTGGAGTTTGTCAAAAGGCACCTAAAGACTCTCAGACCATGAGACAAGATTCTCTGGTCTGATGAAACCAACATTGAACTCTTTGGCCTGAATGCCAAGCGTCACGTTTTGAGGAAACCAGGCACCGCTTATCACCTGGCCAATACCATCCCTACGGTGAATCATGGTGGTGGCAGCATCATGCTGTGGGGATGTTTTTAAGCGGCAGGGATTGGGAGACGAATCAGGATCAAGGGAAGGATGGACGGAGAGAGGTCCTTGATAAAAAATCTGCTCCAGATCTCAGATTGGGTTGAATGTTCACCTTCCAACAGGACAACAACCCTAAGGACACAGCCAAGACAATGCAGGAGTCTCAATGTCCTTGAGTGGCCCAGCCAGAATCTGGACTTGAACCCGAGCTAACATCTCTGGAGAGACCTGAAAATGGTTGTGCAGTGATGCTCCCCATCCAACCTGATAGCGCTTGAGAGGATCTGCAGAGAAGAATGGGAGAAACTCCCCAAATACAGGTGTGCCAAGCTTGTAGTGTCATACCCAAGAAGACTCAAGGCTGTAATCGCTGCCAAAGTACAGAGTAAAGGTTCTGAATAATTATTATTTCAGTTAGATTTTTTTTATACATTTGCAAACATTTCTAAAAAACAGTTTTTGCTTTGTCATTATGGGGTATTGTGTGTAGATTGAGGGGGGGGGGGGGTTGAATCCATTTTAGAATAAGGCTGTAACATAACTAAATGTGGTAAATCAAAGGGTATGACTTCTTTTTGAATGCACTGTATTTGAGCCAGTGTCTGGTGTGGAGCAGTTGCAACTCAGCGGATAACCCCAGTTGTTGACTTCTGCCATTCCCCGTCACAACTAGTTCCTGCAGGCCATTACCAGTCTGATCTGTGGGGACAAACAGCTGTGGTGGCAGCAGGGGCCATGGTGTGTGTCTGTGTGTATAGAGAGAGAGAGAGCGCAGTTGACACACGTCGGACTTTCGCCCCACAAATCATTGTTTGTCTGGCTAGGGACCAGTAGCAATAGGTTGCACCTCCGTCACTCAGTCGCCGTATCACATTATTATGAAAGTTCTCTAGCCGCCCTTTATCGGCAGCAACATAGTGGTTGGTGCCCTTGGTAAAGTTGTGATAAGCACAGTCATTCTGGACGAATACTTAACTACTGTTTAGTCTAAATTAAACTATAGTGCCTGGAAATACAATGACTTAGCTGAAGTATTAAAATATTTAGTAGGGAACAACTTTTCCAGCATTATCATATCATCAAATTGACTTTAGACAGATTGCAATGTTATTAGCTAGCAAAGTTTGTCAAATAGCTAGCAATGCTAATGTTAGCTAGCTAAAATCCGGTGACCTCCCCTCAGTTTTAGCTAGCTAAAGTCAATCCCGTGACATCAAAATTACATGCTTTTCCTTTCTTCCTTTTTTGATTTGTCATTGTAATGCACTTTTTGATAAACTCTTTATCAACACTCATTGACAATGTATTTGAGTAGAATGCTGTTGGGAATCAGTCCAAAACTAACGTTCAAAACAAGATTGTGACTAAACATGCAACCCATGAATACTGGTTAGTAGTCAGTTTGCTGTAACAGAGGTTATGCCATAAATAATTTTATGTGTACAGTTTTATGGGTGCCTCTTATTAAAACTATTTGGTGTAGTGTATGCATATATATAAAGTTGTGCAATACTGTAATGACCTGACTACATCATAAAGGAACAATTTCCAGACTGAGGCTTGAGTTTACGAATTGACGGTTTATTAACCCAACTTTACACAGGCTACTGTTTGGCCGTAGCCCACGCCAAATAAATGAAGGATAACCCACAAGCCAACCGTGACCTTCTCTTGTGAAGGCCAGACATAAGAGAGAGAACAAAGGCTAAACCTGGTCTTCACTTCCAATGCTCCATCCCCCTGCCCAACCCCCCTCCACGCCACTCCGCCAACCGCCAGGATGCCCGGCATCAGAACATTCCAGGCATTCCCGTGATTGGCAGGTTGATTGGCATGTCGGACCCCGCAAACACTGGGTACTGGTAAGTACAACACAACCACCTACTAGCCTAACACACAGCTGTCTGTGCGGGACGCTACACAGCCCCCCACCAAAGTCCCTCGTCCCCGTGGGAACAAACAAAGTCTCTGAAGCGACTCGGAGGTCTCCTTTGCTTGCGTGGCCGTGATGGTTCGCAGAGTGCCCCTCTGGGAACCAGGGGATGAAGGCAGGGATATGGGGGACAAGGAAGTGGGAACGGGTAATACAGTCCGTGGCTCTTGGGAACCACGTGGTGACACGGGGGGGAGACAGGGGGAGTGGGCTGTCTGGAGCCTTGTCTGCGGCACCTGGGGGTGGGTGCCTGGAGAATGTCATTGCCAGAGAGGGGAATTGTGGGGTTCCCTGGGGTTTGGGGAGAAGAGGCCCCTCTGAATGGGGCTAACCTGTCCCGGTGCAGTGTCACCTTTCTCCCCCTGGGAGGAAGCTGCACCCGCTAAACAACCTCCCCTACCCTCTCCAGGACGCTGCAGGGTCCCACCCAGTGACTTTCCAACTTAGGGCATCTGCCTTTTTTCCTTAGGGGGTTGTAGACCCAGACCAGCTCCCCAGCAACAAAGTGCCTTCCCCGGGTGTGCACGTCATAGTTCCTCTTCTGCCTCACACCTGCATTCACCAGCTGCTCTCTGGCAAAGGTGTGGGCTGTCTCCAGGCAGTCCTGGAGTCTCCGGGCATACTCCGGCCCCAGGAGAACATGAGGGCTATCCAGGGGCCGACCAAACACCATCTCCGCAGGGGTGAGGATCTCTCTCCCCAGCATGAGGAGGGCAGGCGTGCAGGAGGTGGAGTCTTGGACAGCGGAGCGGCATGCCATGAGGACCATAGGCAGGTGCTTGTCTCACTCACGCTGGTGTTTGGAAGAGACGATGGCCAGCTGCTGCCCAAGCGTTTTGTTGAAGCGCTCCACAAGGCCATCACTTTGAGGATGGAGAGGAGTAGTGCAGGTCTTGTGCATACCCAGCCTTTCACACATGGTGGCGAACACACGGGACTCAACGTTTCTGCCTTGGTCGCTGTGGATGGACTCTGCAGCTCCAAACCTGCTGAACATCCCCGTTGTCAGGGCGTCGATGATGGTCTCTGCCTCCTGGTCAGGCAGAGCATAGGCCTCAGGCCATATTGTGAAATAGTCCATGGCCGTGAGCACCCAGCTGTTTCCACTGTCTGTGGTGGGGAACGGCCCAACTACATCCACTCCCACCCTCTCCATGGGAGCCCCCACTGGGAACTGTTGGAGCTGAGCATGAGAGCGGCCTGGGGGGCCCTTTCTCACTGTGCAGTTGTCACAGCGGCGACAAAAGTCCTCCACATCCCTCTTGTGCTGCCCCCAGTAAAAGCCCTGACTGAGGCGGCGCAGTGATCTTGTGACCCCAAAGTGTCCTGTCCCCACCCCCCCATGAGTACTCTGGAGCACAGCCTCCCGCAATGCTTTTGGGACCACCACCTGCCACCTCTCCTCTCCCGTAGCCGACTCCTTCCATGCGCGCTGTAGCACGCCATCAGCCAGCCGCAGTCTCTCAAACTTTGACCACAACCCTTTGGTCGCGAGTGAGAGCGCTGTCACCTCTTCCCATGGTGGCCTCACCTGCACCTCTACCCACTGTAGCACTGGCTGTAGGTCTGTGTCCTGTCCCTGCTGCTGCCCCCATTCAGCCATATTGACAGTCTGCAGCTCACAGCAGACAGGCCCGCTTGCCCGACACACTGTGGCACAGACCCCCTCCTCTGCATTCAGCTCTCTCTCCCATTCCTCTCTCCGCTCACAGTGGCGGCAGCCGTCTGCAGTACAGGGCCGACGGGACATGGCGTTGGAGTGGCGTGCCCCTGCCCTGTGCACCACTGTGAAGTCATACGGATGAAGCTCCTCCAACCAGAGAGCCACCTGTCCCTCTGGCTCTCTGAACGACATGAGCCACTGGAGAGCAGAGTGGTCAGTCCTTACAGTAAAGGGCTGGCCACCCAGATAGTACTTGAAGTGTTTGACGGAGGCCACAACAGCCAAGAGCCCCCAGCCGGGTGACACAGTAGCGGCGCTCATGTTTGTCAAATGTTTTGCTGAAGTACACCACCACTCTCTCCCCCTCTGGCCTCACCTGGGCCAGCACCCCACCCATGCCCACATTGCTCGTGTCTGTGTCCAGGATAAAGGGCAAGGTGAGGTCAGGGGGGGGCGAGCACGGGGCCTCAATCAGTGCACATTTGAGGGTGTTGAACGCCTCCTCACACTCCACTGTCTAAGTGAAAGCCTTGTCCTTCGGCAGCAGGCGGTTCAGGGGAGCAGCGACGCTTGAGAATCCCCGTACAAACCTCGCTCGCCCCCCCTGTAGTACGAGGCCAGGTCCAGGAAGCTCTTCAGCTGACGCTGGTCGGTGGGGGTGGGCCAGTCTCGGACAGCCCCCAACAAGTCAAACAATGCCCCTGACATGGAGCTGATCCCGTCCTTCCCCACTCTGTGGCCCAAGAAGGACACCTCTCTCCTCCATGAAGTGGCACTTCTCGGGTGGATCTTCAGACCTGCGGCAGCCACCCTCTCCAGCACACGCCGTAGCGCCACCAGGGCTGACTGGAAGGAGCTGCCATGGGCCAGGATGTCATCGAGGTATACCAGACACTGCTGTCGGGATGCCATCCAGCACCCTGTCCATCAAATGCTCAAAAGTAGCTGGAGCGTTGCACAGGACCTTGAACTGCCAGTATCCTCTGTTAGTGGAGAACACGTTTTTAGCTCTGGCCTCTGGGGAGAGGGGCAACTGCCAGTAGCCACTGCGGAGGTCTAGTGAGGAGAACCAGGAGGACCCGCTAACCAGGCCCAGTGACTCATCGATACGTGGTATGGGGTATGAGGCTCGATGAAGTCTCCAAAACAGCCTTGTCTGCCGCCTCCTGGCGTGCCAGCGGGATACGGCGGGGACGCATCTTGATGGGTCGAGCATCACCTGTGTCGATCTCATGCTGCACCAAATGAGTCTGACCCACCTCTTCCTCACTCAGCGCAAAGATGTCTCTGAATTCAAACAGCAACTGCCACAACCGTTCCTGCTGCTCGGGGTCAAGACCAACACAGTCCCTCCCCCATATCTCCCTCACTGCAGACAGTGTCCTCTCCTCTCCCATCTGGGGTAGCTGGGCTGGAGGGGCGCGGCCCGGGCTCACAGAGGGCTGTGTCGTGGAGGTATGGGGGAATGTGACAGGGGGGCTGGGGAAAAGTCACACACAGATGTGGGGGAGGGGGGCAGCCATGAGTCTCTGCTGCTTTAACTGTTGGAGTAAAGGGTTTGTTGGGTTGAGTGAATGTGACATTAGGGGGGGCCATGGTGACTGCTGGCCCTCCCTGGAAGCTCAGTGTGCCCCCATTTAGGTCTAACTGGCAGCCTGTGCTCCTAAGAAAGTCCAACCCCAGGATACAAGGGTCCTGCACAGCTGCCACCCACACAGGATGACACACAGACCTGCCCCCTACTGTCAGTCATTATTCCCTTCTCTTTCATGGGTGCCAGCTCACCTGTGACTGTGCGGAGCTGCACAGTTGTGAGCTCACACTGAGTAGAACCTGGCACAATATCTAGCCTCACCAGGGTTACTGTGGACCCAGTGTCCACCAGGACAGAGCAGGGCACCCCCTCCACAGTGACAGGGACATGACAAAAGTCCCCAACACAGGTCCAGCCCACCACAACAACAGGCTCCATCCGCTTGCCCTCGTCTTCTTCTGGGGCAAGTGGAGCCTTGCTTCCCCGTCTGTGCCAGTGGGCTCCTCCTGAAGAAGATGGTGGTTGGGAAAGAAAGCCAGGGGTCCGCACTACCCGGTCTATGCGGACCCTGAGCCGTTTCCCTGAGCTCTGGGGGACATGGGGCAATCTCGGCGCAGATGGCCTGGCTGGCTACAACCCCAGCAGATCCTGGGACCAAGGCGTGTGTTTCGCGTCGCCTGTAGTGACACAGCACGTATGAGTTCTGTCATTTCAGCAGGCTTTTCCGGCTCCGGACTGCACCCCCACCAAAGCCCCAGCCCACACCAGCTCCCTCTCCAAAGCCATCTCCAAGGCTATCTGCAATGACTCAGGATGAGCCAGCTGGGTCTGTATGCGCAGCTCCGTAGGAGAGAGCGCCTGTATGAACGGGTCCCGTGCTAGCTCGCTCTGCACGGAGGGGGGCATGTGAGCATATGCCCGCCGAGAGAGGCTCTCAATGTCATTAGCTAGCACCGGTAGAGGCTCTCCAGGCTGCCTGCGTCTATTACTCAGTTCGGAGCGCAGCAGCCCGGGCTGTACACACTGTCCATAGCGCCTCCTCAGTGCTCCCACTAAAGCACCATAATTACGTATGTCCTCGGGGCTAATCAATATCAAACAGCCCAGAGCATCATCCGTGAGGCATAAAGCCAACTGCAGTGCCCTTTCTTCATCCGACCACCCTCTAAAATGAGCTAACAGTTCAAACTGAGCATGAAAAGCTCCCAATCCGCCTTACCGGAATACTTCGGTGTCTTAACAGATACGGACGCAGCCTGGAACTGGGCGCCGCCATGTTTGTTTACATCCTGAGCCCCAGATTCCTCGGCGGCGTCACCCCTTCGGTCCGCCCACCATAATCCGCGCGAAGCACAGTCGACGAGGCACTCATGCCCGCTTCAGCCGCCATCACTCTAACGTCCTCCCTCAAGCGGCCTCTGGGCTCCGACGCCCTGGCGATCTCTTCAGCCAGATCCTCCGACGTCCATGCACACGCATCTTCTTGGCCATAATCGTCCCTTACTTCCACCTTCACTTTCGGATTCCCTCGAAGCATTTTCAACCCCGTTCTCACCTACGGTAGCTAGCCACAGAAGTCAGCTAGCTAGCTGGCTAACTTTTATCAATGTTTTTACTTCTGACACCAATGTAATGACCTGACTAGATCATAAAGGAACAATTGTCCAGACAGAGGATTGAGTTTACGAATTGACGGTTTATTTATTAACCCAACTTTAGGGGGGGGGGGGCTTTAAACTTACTCTTGAAAGTTATAATAGTAGAATGCATAAGGTGCAATTTCGAAATTGGGTAGTGCATCATCAGTTCCTCTTGTCATGTTAGAAATATCTCTAAGGTATGCAGTGACTAACTTGTCAGAACTATCCAGATCAACTAGCCCATGTCAGCTAATGTTTTTCCCCCAAAAATTGGCCAAAGATATTGTTGTAATTTTTTTTCGCTCAAATATCACATGAATACACATTAGACATTGCAAAACGTATAGAACGTTTGCTTTAAAACTGCAACATTTTCTTTGCACCCAATGACAATGTTTACAATTGCAGGAAATAAGCAAAGTTAAGAAGTTTGGGAACCCCTGTCCTAAGATGTGGAGCCCTTAAAATTCGGAATTAGAATAAAGATAAAACATTTGGAGTAATTTAATAGGATCTCTATGTTGGAGCCATATTCAGACGGCTAACTCTGTTAGTGTAATATAGCAGGTCTCAATCTGAAATGGCATCCTATTCTCCATATAGTGCATTACTTTTGGCCAGTGACCCATGGTTCTTGCCTAAACTAGTGGACTACACAGGGTACAATTTTGAATACAGCCCATATCTGAGTGGCATAGAGTACACCATAGTACTGTAGTAAGTCATGCTCTCACTCTTCTTAGCTGCCAGCTTATACATTCTGTATATGGGATTCTAATATGCTCAAGACATCCCTTTGACACACGCACGCCTCCATTTATGTCAATATCTTTTTACAATCCTCTGTGGGACCCAGTTGGCTTTACAGTGTTTTGGTCTCAAGAAGTGAAGGCTGGTTGGTAGAGGGCAGAGAGTGTAAGTGTGTGTGAGACTATTCCTAACCTTGTTTTCCTTTCCTTATGGTGGAGACTGGAGCGGTTCAGGGATGGCTGTTTACACGTTGGTGGTGTCTTTCTCCCTACTGTCTGTGTTAACTGCTTCCTGGTCTCATCAAAACTCATCAATTTCCTGTGTAGACCATGAACTCATTACTAATCTTTGATTGGTCAAAAGGTTTCTGGGCTCGGGAAGTTGGCCAGCAGATTGGCTTTGACCACCCCACTATCCCTGTCCATCACCAGTATGTTGTCACGGCAACGGTGCCTGAGGTACTAATTGAATCACATCTTAATGTCTTACTGTCTTAACTATCCTTCATTGTGCATATTTTACAGTAAATGTGTTGTGATGTTTAACAGCGTTTGATTTGATGTTTAATAAAGTTTGTGTTTTGTTGTGTCTAGGTAAAGGCACTAAAGGCAGAGCTGCCAGTGATCAGGGACTTGGAGGGTTCCTACTACCTCAGACAGGAGAGAGATGGACTGCTGTTTGGACCCTATGAGAAAGAGGAGAAGATGGTGCTGCAGGACTCCTGGGTTAGAGATGGAGTACCACCAGGTCTGTCTGCTGATCTCTCTATCGCTCTCTCACCCTCTCTCTCGCCCTCGCTCTCTATGCCTTAACCTCAGTTGTAATCTCTCTGTGTGTGTTGAACAGGTTTTGGTAAGGAGTTGTTTGAGTCAGACCTGGACCGTATCATGCACCACGTAGAGATGGCCATGGAGATGGTGCCTGTGCTGAAGAATGCTGACATCATCAACATTGTATCTGGACCAATCACCTACACCCCTGACCTCCTTCCTATGGTCGGACCGCACCAGGGAGCACGTAACTACTGGACCGCTATCGGCTTTGGGTAAACGGGAGTGTTTGTGTGTGTGATGGGTTCGGGTGGATGCTGAAATCAATATGACTGGATGGTGTAGTGTGAAAGTTCGAAGCATCTTCCCTATTGTGGGAACTATAAAAGCCTTGTTATGTTTGATTGACAGGGAGTAGGAGTTTGTAGCTTAAAGGCATACCTCAGGGTCTGTTTGTGTCCCAGGTATGGAGTGATCCACGCCGGTGGCATTGGGAAGTTCCTCAGTGATTGGATCGTGACAGGGGAACCCCCCTATGACCTCATTGAGTGTGACCCCAACCGGTATGGAAAATGGACCACTGTACCCTACTTGTGTGCCAAAGCCAGAGAGTCCTATGGATTCAACAACATGGGTGAGTAGTCACTACCAATGTTCCCTCAAATGTTTTTCATCACTGAGCAAATTTTCAGGTCTGCTATGCACAAACTTCAAGGTTGTGAAAATCCTGTGCAACTTTGTGTGTTTATTGTAAACACTGAGGCTGTACCCGCTATAAGTTGTATCAAAAGCCACTTTAAACAATGCCTCTTAATATAATGTTTACATACCCTACATTACTAATCTCATATGTATATGCCATCTACTGCATCTTGCCATCTTTATGTATTACATGTATCAATAGCCACTTTAAACAATGCCTCTTAATATAATGTTTACATACCCTACATTACTCATCTCATATGTATATACTGTACTCGATACCATCTACTGCATCTTGCCTATGCCGTTCTGTAGCATCACTCATTCACATCTTTATGTACATATTCTTTATCCCTTTACACTTGTGTGTATAAGGTAGCAGTTGTGGAATTGTTAGGTTAGATTACTCGTTGGTTACTACAGATTTGTCGGAACTAGAAGCACAAGCATTTCGCTACACTCGCATTAACATCTGCTAACCATGTGTATGTGACAAATAACATTTGATTTGATTTGAAGTTAAGTGGTCAAGTATGCTACTATGGCTATTTAATCATAATGTAGGCCTATGAGAGTAGTCTACCATCAAAAGCAATGGAGAAAATGCATCCCATAATATTTTAACATGGACATAGCTGTTCTATCATTCAGTCTACAGTAGCAGTTAATGTAGGCCTAGATTCCATGAGACTTTTGAAAAAAACATGCAGGTCTTGACATTAACCTGTTTATCCACTTGTCCTTCAGACAAGGTGACTGACCATGTTATAGTGGTGTTTGATGCAAGAAACCACTTTACAAAATAAAATGCATCATTATTCCCACACCATTATTACAGAGAATCAGACAAATTATGCTACATTCTACCTACTTAGCTTATGCAAATCCGTCTCAAAATACAACACATTACATTTACATTACATTTAAGTCATTTAGCAGACGCTCTTATCCAGAGCGACTTACAAATTGGTGCATTCACCTTATGACCTCCAGTGGAACAGTAGTGCATCTAAATCTTTTCAGGGGGAAGAGGGATTACTTTATCCTATCCTAGGTATTCCTTAAAGAGGTGGGGTTTCAGGTGTCTCCGGAAGGTGGTGATTGACTCCGCTGTCCTTCGTGAGGGAGTTTGTTCCACCATTGGGGGCCAGAGCAGCGAACAGTTTTGACTGGGCTGAGCGGGAACTGTACTTCCTCAGTGGTGCAGGCCAGATTGAACGCAGTGCCCTTGTTTGGGTGTAGGGCCTGATCAGAGCCTGGAGGTACTGAGGTGCCGTTCCCCTCACAGTTCCGTAGGCAAGCACCAAAGCGGATAGCCAACTGGAAGCCAGTGGAGGGAGCGGAGGAGCGGGGTGACGTGAGAGAACTTGGGAAGGTTGAACACCAGACGGGCTGCGGCGTTTCTGGATGAGTTGTAGGGGTTTAATGGCACAGGCAGGGAGCCCAGCCAACAGCGAGTTGCAGTAATCCAGACGGGAGATGACAAGTGCCTGGATTTGACCTGCGCCGCTTCCTGTGTGAGGCAGGGTCGTACTCTGCGGATGTTGTAGAGCATGAACCTACAGGAACGGGCCACCGCCTTGATGTTAGTTGAGAACGACAGGGTGTTGTCCAGGATCACGCCAAGCTGTTCTTAGCGCTCTCTCAATGGAGTTGTCAACCGTGATGGCGAGATCATGGAACGGGCAGTCCTTTCCGTCTTGCCGAGGTTCAGCTTGAGGTGGTGATCCGTCATCCACACGGATATGTCAGCCAGACATGCAGAGATGCTCGCCACCTGGTCATCAGAAGGGGGAAAGGAGAAGATTAATTGTGTGTTCTGCATAGCAATGATAGGAGAGACCATGTGAGGTTATGACAGAGCCAAGTGACTTGGTGTATAGCGAGAATAGGAGAGGGCCTAGAACAGAGCCCTCCCTTTAAGACAAAAAAAGCTCTTTACCTGACTCACTTTTCAAAGATTTTGAGCTCTTGTAGGAAACATACACTTGCCCATTGCTGACTGCAAATGATCCATAACTGAGCTAGTAAAGGATATGAACAGATGTACACACGTCACTACCTGTAGCTCTCGCTTTGATCACAAAACAAGCGCATCTACTCACGACCGCTCATGCTGTCAAAACTCTTCTCTCTCTCTTTATCCCCCCCCTTCTGCTCTCCCTCTCCTTCCCCCCTCTCTCAGTGGGCTACCCTAAAGAGGAGCGTTTTGCTGGCCGTCCAACCAACAGGACGAGTGGTGTGTATGAGCTGCTAAAGGGAAAAGCTTCCATGGGGTTCCACGCCGGCTGGGAACAGCCTCACTGGTTCTATAAGCCTGGAGACAATGCCGGTTACAAGTAAGATACCAAACCAGTCAATCAATCAGTACAAATATGACAGTACACTGAGCGTTAACCCAATGAGTCCCACCATAACGCCGGCATGAATTAGGACTTCAAACCCCTTTGAGCTACAGAGTCATACCATTGGATTTGTCTATTTTGTCTGCATCTGCAGATACCAACCATTAGTCTGTGTGATTGACTGGGGTTGAGTTGTTTTTGAGACAAGGGTGGATGCCGAAGGGGCCAGGGCCGGGTCTTATTACAAAAACATCTGTGGAGTCGGAATAGTTTAAGATACGAACTATTAAAAGTTATCTATGAGACTCTCATGAACACACGTGTAACATGCTTTGCTCTGACGCTCACAAGGTACACAAGAGTCGTTAGAAGGTAAGGAGTTCCATTACATAGAAGATCATAGTATTATAGACACCGTGTCCTGGGATTTCCTATCTCACATAGTTGCTGTCACAAACTCAACTCCATGTAATTGTCACTGACTAGTAGGACATTCATTTTCCACAGAGCAAACAATTTCTGTACCTACATTCATATAAATTCATTTTGTATATGGTATATGCTTTGATGGACTTAAAAGAAGAAACAAAAATTGGGCACATGACAGCAGTGTGGTTTCGTCCTGGTGCAGCCGAGAGTGTGTTAGAATGTTCAAGGACTTTCTTTTTTGGGGGGGATGGAAGGGGGGAGGTTAGGATAGGCTGGACAGCTCCCAGTGGAGGAGTGGAGACCACCCCCTGTGAAAATATCAGCCAGCCCCAATGGGTCTTAGAGGTGAGCTCACCGACTGTAACATGGCATTATGTAACAGTTACTCTAGCCAGCACAATAGAACCATTTAGAGAACATCAAAACACATTTATTTACAGGTAATGCCGTGGGAAATAAATCCTGTGTAGCTACTGTTCAATACCCTTATAGACTGATAATATTAGTCTGACTTCATCAGGTGTTGGTCTGAAACCACTTTTGTTTTAAGAGCTGGAGGTGTTTTGGAGATCAAACTTAGGGTTAGGTTCCAGTTGGCCCGTTTAAACGCCGGTTTAAGATTGTTGGCCAACTCAAACCCAGGGTTAGCTTCCACTTGACCACCCACCAGTGATTGACTAGGCTATTTATTGACTCAGAGAATTTAGCACCACCTGTGGGATTTCTTTATGAAATGATGCCCATGGTATATGAAAATAGTTTTCCATATGTAAAACTACACAACCTACTGTATAAGGACTCAGTGATGCAACGTTATGTAAGTACTGGCAGTGAATAGTCTCCTTCCTAACACCATGTCTTTGTATGACTTATTTTATAACAAAGTGTTAAGTCTGGCAACCAACTCTACCCAATAAATACACTAAATATACAAACGTATGGGGACACCTCTTCAACTTAGTGGATTCGGCTATTTCAGCCACACCTGTTGCTGACAGGTGTATAAAATCAAGCACACAGCCATGCAATCTCCATAGCCAAATGGCCTTACTGAAAAGCTCAGTGACTTTCAATTTGGCACCGTCATAGGATGCCACCTTTGCAACAAATCAGTTTTTATCATTTCTGCCCTTCTAGATCTGCTCCGGTCAACTGTAAGTGCTTTTGTTGTGAACTGGAAACGTCTAGGAGTACAAACTTTGTAGGCCACACAAGCTCACAGAACGGGCCCTCTGCGTGCAGAAGCGCATAGCGTGGTAAAATTCTGTCCTCATTTGTTAGAGCGTTGAGCCAGTAACCAAAAGGTTGCTAGATCGAATCCCTAAGCTGACAAGGTAAAAATCTGTCGTTCTGCCCCTGAACAAGGCAGTTAACCCACTGTTCCTAGGTCGTCATTGTAAATAAGAATTTGTCCTTAACTGACTTGCCTAGTTAAATAAAGATTAATAAAAAAAATGACAGCTTTGCACAGTCTATGGCTTGGGTGGCTGGAGACTTTGTCAATTTTTGGGCCTTCCTCTAAGACTGCCTGATATAGTCCCGAATGGCAGGGAGCTCGGTCCCAGTGATGTACTGGGTTGTCCGCACCATCCTCTGTAGCACTTTGCAGTCGAGGGCGGGGCATTTGCTGTACCATGCGGTGATGCAGCCAGTCAAGATGCTCTCGGTGGTGCAGCTCTAACTTTTGAGGATCCAAATCTTTTCAACCTCCTTAAAGGAAAGAGGCACTGCCATGCCCTCTTCACAACTGTGCAGGTCTGTCTCAGCCAATACTTTGCTATTACATTTTAAATTAACCAAGTAACTAACCCACAAGTGTCTGTCTTTACTCCCCAGGCCCAGTTTCAGGCGTACCAACTGGTTCGGTCCGGTGGGGAGGGAGTGTAAGCTGGTGATGGAGAAGGTTGGGGTCGTTGACCTGACACCCTTCGGCAAGTTCATGGTTAAAGGGAAAGATTCTCATAAACTGCTGGACAGACTGTTCGCCAACACTATGCCCAAGGTAAGGTTAACACTACACACAACTACTCACTGTATTACAACTATTCTGTACACAACTCACTGTATTACAACTATTCTGTACACAACTCACTGTATTACAACTATTATATACACAACTCACTGTATTACAACTATTCTGTACACAACTCACTGTATTACAACTATTCTGTACACAACTCACTGTATTACAACTATTCTGTACACAACTCACTGTATTACAACTATTCTATACACAACTCACTGTATTACAACTATTCTGTACACAACTCACTGTATTACAACTATTATATACACAACTCACTGTATTACAACTATTCTGTACACAACTCACTGTATTACAACTATTCTGTACACAACTCACTGTATTACAACTATTCTGTACACAACTCACTGTGCTTTTATATCACATCTTACTGTATCTCACCAACGCTAGGCCCAAAACGAGAGGGACTAAATGTATCATTGCATCGCACTAGGCAAAACTCACTGACTCTCATGGACAGCTCATTGCACCACTGTATAAGTCCCTATATAACTCACTATTGCCAACAGGTGGCAGTGATCTGTTTGCTGCTCAGGCAGAGGTTTAGGTTATATTTATGTTTCACTCTCTCCCCTGTCAGGTGGGCCTGACTAACATCAGCCACATGTTGACCCCCACTGGGAGAGTCTACGCTGAGGTCACCATTACCCAGCTCACACCTGGAGAGTTCCTCCTCATCACAGGATCTGGATCAGAGCTGCATGACCTCAGGTAACACAGGCAGACAGACTCTAAGCATCCCAGGCCAGCTAACAAGGTGTAGAGTCTAGCCGTCCCATATA
Organism: Oncorhynchus nerka; assembly: GCF_034236695.1. Classification (NCBI taxonomy): domain Eukaryota; kingdom Metazoa; phylum Chordata; class Actinopteri; order Salmoniformes; family Salmonidae; genus Oncorhynchus; species Oncorhynchus nerka. Next base: position 26,530,285 of record NC_088399.1, read on the forward strand.
AAAGGATTCAGTAATCCATTATATAACATTATTCTATCCCACTTAGAAACACTGGTAGTTACAGCAGCTGCTACTTTAACGGCCCCTCTCTTTGCTCCAATAGGCAAACAGCACATTAAAAACAAATTAATCTCTATTCTAACTATTCATTCAGCTCTCTGTCTCTCATACACCCTGAGACATCTCAAAGTGCTGTACAGAAACCCAGCATAAAACCCCAAACAGCAAGCAATGCAGGTGTAGAAGCACGGTGGCTAGGAAAAACTCCCTAGAAAGGCCTAAACCTAGGAAGAAACCTAGAGAGGAACCAGGCTATGTGGGGTGGCCCGTCCTCTTCTGGCTGTGCCGGGTGGAGATTATAACAGAACATGGCCAAGATGGTCAAATGTTCATAAATGACCAGTATGGTCAAATAATAATAACAATCACAGGCAGAACAGTTGAAACTGGAGCAGCAGCACGGCCAGGTGGACTGGGGACAGCAAGGAGTCATCATGTCAGGTAGTCCTGAGGCATGATCCTAGGGCTCTTGGCCAGGTCGCAGTTGTAAATGAGAACTTGTTCTCAACTAGCCTACCTGGTTAAATAAAGGTGAAATAGAAAATAAAAAAGGTCCTCAGAGAGAGAAAGAGAGAATTAGAGAGAGCATACTTAAATTCACGCAGGACACTGGATAGGACAGGAGAAGTACTCCAGATATAACAAACTTACCCTAGCCCCCCAACACATAAACTACTGCAGCATAAATACTGGAGGCTGAGACAGGAGGGGTCAGGAGACACTGTGGCCCCATCTGATGACACCCCCGGACAGGGCCAAACAGGAAGGATATAACCCCACCCACTTTGCCAAAGCACAGCCTCCACACCACTAGAGGGATATCTTCAACCACCAACTTACCATCCTGAGACAAGGCCGAGTATAGCCCACAAAGATCTCCGCCACGGCACAACCCAAGGGGGGGCGCCAACCCAGACAGGAAGATCACATCAGTGACTCAACCCACTCAAGTGACGCACCCCTCCTAGGGACAGTATGAAAGAGCTCTAGTAAGCCAGTGACTCAGCCCCTGTAATAGGGTTAGAGGCAGAGAATCCCAGTGGAAAGAGGGGAACCGGCCAGGCAGAGACAGCAAGGGCGGTTCGTTGCTCCAGAGCCTTTCCGTTCACCTTCACACTCCTGGGCCAGACTACACTCAATCATATGACCCACTGAAGAGATGAGTCTTCAGTAAAGACTTAAAGGTTGAGACCGAGTTTGCGTCTCTCACATGGGTAGGCAGACCATTCCATAAAAATGGAGCTCTATAGGAGAAAGCCCTGCCTCCAGCTGTTTGCTTAGAAATTCTAGGGACAATTAGGAGGCCTGCGTCTTGTGACCGTAGCGTACGAGTAGGTATGTACGGCAGGACCAAATCAGAGAGATGGGTAGGAGCAAGCCCATGTAATGCTTTGTAGGTTAGCAGTAAAACCTTGAAATCAGCCCTTGCCTTATACAACACAGTCTGCTGGTGTTGTATATCACCCCTAGTGGTGACCTCCAAGGGCCATGTGGGTGCAGGGTTTTGCTCCAGCCCTGCACTAATATACATGATTCAACTAATCAAAGTTCATATTGAAGACTTTTATTAGCTGAATCAACATTGTGCCAGTGTTTCGTTTCCTTTTGAGTTCCTTGAAGTTATAAATATAACCCCATGGATCCCTCCCTAACCCCAGGTGGATGGAGAAGGAGGTAGCAGAGGGGGCGTATGATGTAGATATTTCCAACGTGACAGAGGACATTGGGGTGTTGGGTGTGGCTGGACCAAAGGCTAGAGATGTTCTACAGAAACTCACTCAGGAGGACATGAGCGATGCAAGCTTTAAGTTCCTCCACTGCAAACCCATTCAACTGGGTGGCATCAACCTCAGAGCTATCAGGATCTCCTACACAGGTGTGTTTGTGGGCTTAAACATTTTTAAGAGTATGTGTGGCATGTGAGTGCATGTACAGCTCAACTAACGGACTGTGGTTCAGGTGAGTTGGGCTGGGAGCTGTACATTCCTCACAAGGACATGGCAGCTGTGTACCAGGCTATCATGGCAGCAGGAGAGGACGAGGGCATCGACAACTTTGGTACCTACGCCATGTCATCACTACGACTGGAGAAAGGCTTCAGAGGCTGGGGTGCAGAGGTACGTACACACACCTTTTTAAGTTGTTTGTGGCTGTTGGACTGATGTTTTTGTCTCATCAGATGAACTGTGACACCAACCCCCTGGAAGCTGGTCTGGACTACTTCATCAAACTCAACAAGGTAGACATTGTTACTAGCTACTGCTGTTTCACCAGTCAACCACTGTGTTCAAATATTGGTGTCATATTCAAACGTGTAGCTTATTTTTAGATGTTATGAAATTGTGGCCTACTACGTCTACTTAACATTTTCTCCTACACTCCTGTATTCCTTTTGGGGTTATTTATTCTACTTATAAATAAAGCACACATACCAACACTCTCAAATCTCTCCCTGTCTGTCTCCAGCATGCTGACTTCATCGGTAAGGCAGCGCTGCAGGAGATAAAAGCTAAAGGTCTGAAGAGGAAGCTGTCATACATCACCATGGAAACGGATGATGTTGACCCCGAGGGCAACGAGACTATCTGGCTCAATGGCAAGGTGAGCTGTGTGTGTGTGTGTACATTGTTTTCCTACCTTATAAAGACCACAGTGTCCTGACAAGTTACCAGAATGTTCTGACAAGGTAAGAAACAATTTCACTGTTAGTCTACACTTGTTGTTTACAAAGCATTTGACAAATAAAATTGATTTGATTTTGTAGTAGTAACAGAGTGTTTTTGTTAAATTAATTTGTTCAAATGCTATTTTAGGCTTAAGGGTTAGGGTTTGGGGTTAAGGTTTGGGGTTAAGGTGTGTGTGTGGGGGGGGGGGGTGTATAGAGGCAACACAACATTAGAAGCTTACACTTCCACCCACCGTTTGCATTCCTGCAACCTTCTCTATCTCTCCTAGGTGGTTGGTAACACTACATCTGGGGCCTACAGCTACACCACCCAGCAGAGCCTGGCGTTTGCCTACCTGCCAGTGGAGCTGTGTTCTGTAGGGCAGAAGGTGGAAGTGGAGATGTTGGGGAGGAAGTACCCTGCCATGGTGGTCCAGGAGCCACTGGTTCTCACAGAACCAACCAGGACCCGGCTGCAGAAGAAGAGCAAGGCATAGACACTGGGGACAGGCAGAGAACCAGATTAGAACTAGGGTACCAGACTTGGGTCGAAAATAGGATGTTTTCTTTCAAATATTTACAGTATGCTCCTGGTGCTAATTTCAACCCAGGTTCGACCAAGGTCCGCAAACGGTAGAGCTGACACCAACCAAGCAACTACACTGTGAAGTGAACTATGCTGGCTGACAAAGTTACTTATGAAAAAGACTGAAATGTGATGAATGGTACTCAAATTACACCCTATTTCCTATTGTGTGCACTGTTTGTAGTGTACTATATAGGGTATCATTTGAGACAGACTGACTGTGAAGTAAAATAAAAAATACTTTCCTGTTTGGTCATCTGGTGAGGAAGAATCAGCTAGAGCAACCTAGAATGTGCATATAAGAGCTTAACTCTAGGTTCCAATGTGGACCTATGGACATATTGGAACGTAGACCTAGACTTGTATTCGTCTCAGTATTCATAGTATTACAGGTCCAATGCAGCCATTTTTTATCTCGATATCAAATCATTTCTTGGTAACAATTAAGTACCCAACTGTGATGGGTTTAAAAATTGTTTTAAAAAATCACCCCTAGGAAAAAGAAAGGAAAAAATGTGCAATTTCTCAAGCAAGAATGTTGTTAGTATAAGACCACTCCCATACAGTCCTAACTGTTATTGGCAGAGAGGTTTGGAACTCTTTCTTATTGGTCTATTAACTAATTTACTGCCTGGTGATTTCAACAGGCAGGCCAAAACTCCATCCCACCAAAAGAGGCTGAAATTTCAGGTGGTCTTTTCAAACAGCTCTTACACTAAAAGGGCATTATCATGTTCACAGTTTTGTTCTAACCTCGTAGTATGGAAATGTATATAAAATACTGAGCCTTTAAAGTCATGATACCTTTGGCTTAAGTCTTGAATCCATCCAACCCTTAGAATGTGGTCATTAAGTACCTATACCTTAACTGCTTAGCAACAGAGCCAATCATTACTCTTAGGTGGCATTTTAATGTCTCAGTATTGCAGTGTTATCTGTTTGAATGGCTTTTTAAATTCCAGGTATTAAGGGTTATTATGGGGTTGAAAAGCAGAGTCTTGGTAGAAGTGTTATTGTAGCTACACTATCACAAGAAGAATGGGCCAAATAGATGCTGCTTTACTTCCTACTGTAGTCTCTACATTATGTGGAAGAGACAATTAACTATGATAATGCTTTGCACAAACTTTAGTCTTGAAAGCAGGGCGGGCATAATTGCAGATAATAATGAATTATGCACAAGGCAGGACAAGCTAAGAGAACTGTTTTTTTAGAGCACAAGCTCTTTTATCTTTTCAGTTATTTTGTCATTGTCTGTACATTTAAACATTGGTTAATTAAATCCAATGCCAAGCTTGGTCCTGTGTTGTGTGTTTTTGTAATGATTCTAGGTATTTCAAACACTAGAATTAATCCCGCTCGCTGAATGGCGCAACATCAATCATATTGGCTATTTGAACTTTGAGTATGACAAGTGTCACTCCACTGTACCACTACACAACAACACAATATCCAGGAGCAACCAACAATAGAAGATTCACAAGAATGGAATGAATGTATTGCATCATACAATTATTTTTTATAAAAAGCAAAAATAAGGTCATTTGTAATGAACAAGTTTTTCTTGATCAGAACCCTGGTATGGGTAACACAACACAGAACTCTTACTACTACATAAATCAATTTTTGTAGACGCTTTGTAAACGACAGGTGTAGATTAACAGTGAAATGCTTACTTTTCCAACAATTCAGTTAGATAAAAAAAAAAAATTGGAAATAGTGACGAGGAATAAATTGACAGTGGATAACAATAACAAGTAAAAATAACATGGCTACAGGGAGTACCAGTACTGAGTCACTGTGCAGGGGTATGAGGTAGCTACACGACTGTCTTGGTGTGCTTGGACTATGTTAGATTGTTGGTGATGGTTTGTTGGTGACAAAGGAACTTGAAGCTCTCAACGTGCTCCACTACAGCCCCGTCGATGAGAATGGGGGTGTGCTCGGTCCTCCTTTTCCTGTAGTCCACAATCATCTCATTTGTCTTGATCACGTTGAGGGAGAGGTTTTTGTCCTGGCACCAAACGGCCAGGTCTCTGAACTCCTCCCTATAGGCTGTCTTGTCGTTTTTGGTGATTGGGCCTACCACTATTGTGTCATTTGGCAAACTCGATGATGGTGTTGGAGTTGTGCCTGGAGTACAGGAGGGGACTGAGCACAGGCCCCTGTGTTAGGTGTTCCTTTTGTCCAGCTTCTGATAGGCTAAATGACATAATTTGAGTCAATTGGAGGTGTACCTGTGGATGTATTTCAAGGCCTACATTCAAACTCAATGCTTCTTTGCTTGACATCATGGGAAAATATAAAGAAGTCAGCCAAGTCCTCAGAAAAAAATTGTAGACCTCCACAAGTCTGGTTCATCCTTTGGAGTAATTTCCAAACGCCTGAAGGTACCACATTCATCTGTACAAACAACAGTACGCAAGTATCAACACCTTGGGACCACGCAGCCGTCATACCGCTCAGGAATGAGACTCATTCTATCTCCTAGAGATGAACGTACTTTGGTGCGAAAAGTGCAAATCAATCCCAGAACAACAGCAAAGGACCTTGTGAAGATGCTGGAGGAAACAGGTACAAAAGTATCTACATCCACAGTAAAACGAGTCCTATATCGACATAACCTGAATGCTGCTCATCAAGGAAGAAGCCACTGCTCCAAAACCGCCATAAAAAAGCCTGACTACAGTTTGCAACTGCACAAGGGGACAAAGATGGTACTTTTTGGAGAAATCTTCTGTTCTGATGAAACAAAAAATTGAACTGCCATAATGACCATTATGTTTGGAGGAAAAAGGGGGAGGCTTGCAAGCCAAAGAACACCATCCCAACCGTGAAGCCGGGGGGTGGCAGCATCATGTTGTTGGGGTGCTTTGCTGCAGGAGGGACGGGTGCACTTCACAAATTTGGTTTTCCAAATGGACATTGACACCAAGCATACTTCCAAAGTTGAGGCAAAATGACTTAAGGACAACAAAGTCAAGGTTTTGGAGTGGCCATCACAAAGCCGTGACTTCAATCCCATAGAAAATCTGTGGTCAGAACTGAAAAAGCTTGTGCGAGCAAGGAGGCCTACAAACCTGACTCAGTTACACCAGCTCTGTCAGGAGGAATGGGACAAAATTCACCCAACTTATTGTGGGAAGCTTGTGGAAGGGTACCTGAAACGTTTGACCCAAGTTAAACAAGTTAAAGGCAATGCTACCAAATACTAATTGACTGTATGTAAACTTCTGACCCACTGAGAATGTGATGAAATAAATAAAATCTGAAATAAATCATTCTCTCTACTATTATTCTGATATTTCACGTTCTTAAAATAAAGTGGTGATCCTAACTGACCTAAGACAGAGAATGTTTACTAGGATTAAATGTCAGGAATTGTGAAAAACTGAGTTTAAATGTATTTGGCTAAGATGTATGTAAACTTCCGACTTCAACTGTACATACATACACTGCATACACACACTGCATATATACACGTACATACATACATACATACATACATACATACATACACACACATACATACATACAGTGGGGCAAAAAAGTATTTAGTCAGCCACCAATTGTGCAAGTTCTCCCACTTAAAAAGATGAGAGAGGCCTGTAATTTTCATCATAGGTACACTTCAACTATGACAGACAAAATGAGAAAATAAATCCAGAAAATCACATTGTATGATTTTTAATGAATTTATTTGCAAATTATGGTGGAAAATAAGTATTTGGTCACCTACAAACAAGCAAGATTTCTGGCTCTCACAGACCTGTAACTTCTTCTTTAAGAGGCTCCTCTGTCCTTCCACTCGTTACCTGTATTAATGGCACCTGTTTGAACTTGTTATCAGTATAAAAGACACCTGTCCACAACCTCAAACAGTCACACTCCAAACTCCACTATGGCCAAGACCAAAGAGCTGTCAAAGGGCACCAGAAACAAAATTGTAGACCTGCACCAGGCTGGGAAGACTGAATCTGCAATAGGTAAGCAGCTTGGTTTGAAGAAATCAATTGTGGGAGCAATTATTAGGAAATGGAAGACATACAAGACCACTGATAATCTCCCTCGATCTGGGGCTCCACGGAAGATCTCACCCCGTGGGGTCAAAATGAAAAAATTCCCAGAACCACACGGGGGGACCTAGTGAATGACCTGCAGAGAGCTGGGATCAAAGTAACAAAGCCTACCATCAGCAAGGGCATTGAAGATGAAACGTGGCTGAGTCTTTCAGCATGACAATGATCCCAAACACACCGCCCGAAGGAGTGGCTTTGTAAGAAGCATTTCAAGGTCCTGGAGTGGCCTAGCCAGTTTCCAGATCTCAACCCCATAGAAAATCTTTGGAGGCACATGCCCATTCATCAGATGGACACACTTCGTCTCCCAGTCCCCCACATGCATGTGTGTTTGAGCGTGCACATGTAACCGATGTGAAATGGTTAGCTAGTTAGAGGTGGTGCGCGCTAATAGCGTTTCAATCGGGTCACTCACTCTGAGACCTGAAGTAGTTGTTCCCCTTGACTTTTGTGGTGCGATGGGTAACGATGCTTCGTGGGTGACTGTTGTCGGTGGGTGCAGAGGGTCCCTTGTTCGTGCCCAAGTGAGGGCGAGGGGACGGATGAAAGTTAAACTGTTACATTGATGCTGTTGACCCGGATCACTGGTTGCTGCAGAAAAGGATGAGGTCAAAAGGGGGGTGAGTGTAACCGATGTGAAATGGCTAGCGGTGGTGCGCGCTAATAGCGTTTCAATCGGGTGACATCACTCGCTCTGAGACCTGAAGTAGTTGTTCCCCTTGCTCTGCAAGAGCTGTGGCTTTTGTGGCTCGATGGGTAACGATGTTTCCTGGGTGACTGTTTTCGGTGTGTGCAGAGGATCCCTGGTTCGAGCCCGGGTCGGGTTGAGGGGACGGACGAAAGTTAAACTTACACACACCTCAATCCCCTTCTTGGCTTCCATGGCAACCCCCACGGGAACCTTTCCCCAATAGAATCTTTCCCCCACGGGAATCACACTTGTTGGCTTTCTCACAAACATACGCAACATTGTTTCAATAATGCTTAGAACTTTTCTCGCAGCTCTGGTATATAAAGCTTTTTTGAGGCCTTGCTCACAATTCATTCTGTGGCAGCACAATGACCAAATGAAATACTGTATGAGAGGCTCTTGATCATATCTTTGATCATGACACTGGTGAGGAGGAGAGAGGCCAGGAAACTGACAGTGAAGATGCATTAGAGGAGGAAGTGTCAGAGGTTGAAGACAACACAGAATATGATCCAGACCAAGAGACAACCGATGTGGAACAATCTAGTGATGAGGAAGAGGGCCCTGCTGAGGTTGTTGTTACAATCCAGTGTTGAGGAAGAGGGCCGTGCTGAGGTTGTTGTTACAATCTAGTGATGAGGAAGAGGGCCCTGCTGAGGTTGTTGTTACATTCCAGTGATGAGGAAGAGGGCCCTGCTGAGGTTGTTGTTACATTCCAGTGATGAGGAAGAGGGCCCTGCTGAGGTTGTTGTTACAATCCAGTGTTGAGGAAGAGGGCCGTGCTGAGGTTGTTGTTACAATCCAGTGTTGAGGAAGAGGGCCCTGCTGAGGTTGTTGTTACAATCCAGTGTTGAGGAAGAGGGCCGTGCTGAGGTTGTTGTTACAATCCAGTGTTGAGGAAGAGGGCCCTGCTGAGGTTGTTGTTACAATCCAGTGTTGAGGAAGAGGGCCGTGCTGAGGTTGTTGTTACAATCCAGTGTTGAGGAAGAGGGCCCTGCTGAGGTTGTTGTTACAATCCAGTGTTGAGGAAGAGGGCCGTGCTGAGGTTGTTGTTACAATCCAGTGTTGAGGAAGAGGGCCGTGCTGAGGTTGTTGTTACAATCCAGTGTTGAGGAAAGGGCCGTGCTGAGGTTGTTGTTACAATCCAGTGTTGAGGAAGAGGGCCGTGCTGAGGTTGTTGTTACAATCCAGTGTTGAGGAAGAGGGCCCTGCTGAGGTTGTTGTTACAATCAGTGTTGAGGAAGAGGGCCGTGCTGAGGTTGTTGTTACAATCCAGTGTTGAGGAAAGGGCCGTGCTGAGGTTGTTGTTACAATCCAGTGTTGAGGAAGAGGGCCCTGCTGAGGTTGTTGTTACAATCCAGTGTTGAGGAAGAGGGCCGTGCTGAGGTTGTTGTTACAATCCAGTGTTGAGGAAGAGGGCCCTGCTGAGGTTGTTGTTACAATCCAGTGTTGAGGAAGAGGGCCGTGCTGAGGTTGTTGTTACAATCCAGTGTTGAGGAAGAGGGCCCTGCTGAGGTTGTTGTTACAATCCAGTGTTGAGGAAGAGGGCCCTGCTGAGGTTGTTGTTACAATCCAGTGTTGAGGAAGAGGGCCGTGCTGAGGTTGTTGTTACAATCTAGTGATGAGGAAGAGGGCCCTGCTGAGGTTGTTACAATCTAGTGATGAGGAAGAGGGCCCTGCTGAGGTTGTTGTTACAATCCAGTGTTGAGGAAGAGGGCCCTGCTGAGGTTGTTGTTACAATCCAGTGTTGAGGAAGAGGGCCGTGCTGAGGTTGTTGTTACAATCTAGTGATGAGGAAGAGGGCCCTGCTGAGGTTGTTACAATCTAGTGATGAGGAAGAGGGCCATGCTGAGGTTGTTGTTACAATCCAGTGTTGAGGAAGAGGGCCATGCTGAGGTTGTTGTTACAATCCAGTGTTGAGGAAGAGGGCCCTGCTGAGGTTGTTGTTACAATCCAGTGTTGAGGAAGAGGGCCATGCTGAGGTTGTTGTTACAATCCAGTCTTGAGGAAGAGGGCCCTGCTGAGGTTGTTACAATCTAGTGATGAGGAAGAGGGCCCTGCTGAGGTTGTTGTTACAATCCAGTGTTGAGGAAGAGGGCCGTGCTGAGGTTGTTGTTACAATCCAGTGTTGAGGAAGAGGGCCTTGCTGAGGTTGTTTTTACAATCTAGTGATGAGGAAGAGGGCCATGCTGAGGTTGTTGTTACAATCCAGTGTTGAGGAAGAGGGCCCTGCTGAGGTTGTTGTTACAATCTAGTGATGAGGAAGAGGGCCCTGCTGAGGTTGTTACAATCTAGTGATGAGGAAGAGGGCCATGCTGAGGTTGTTGTTACAATCCAGTGTTGAGGAAGAGGGCCACGCTGAGGTTGTTGTTACAATCCAGTGTTGAGGAAGAGGGCCCTGCTGAGGTTGTTGTTACAATCCAGTGTTGAGGAAGAGGGCCATGCTGAGGTTGTTGTTACAATCCAGTCTTGAGGAAGAGGGCCCTGCTGAGGTTGTTACAATCTAGTGATGAGGAAGAGGGCCCTGCTGAGGTTGTTGTTACAATCCAGTGTTGAGGAAGAGGGCCGTGCTGAGGTTGTTGTTACAATCCAGTGTTGAGGAAGAGGGCCCTGCTGAGGTTGTTTTTACAATCTAGTGATGAGGAAGAGGGCCATGCTGAGGTTGTTGTTACAATCCAGTGTTGAGGAAGAGGGCCCTGCTGAGGTTGTTGTTACAATCTAGTGATGAGGAAGAGGGCCCTGCTGAGGTTGTTGTTACAATCCAGTGATGAGGAAGAGGGCCCTGCTGAGGTTGTTACAATCTAGTGATGAGGAAGAGGGCCCTGCTGAGGTTGTTACAATCTAGTGATGAGGAAGAGGGCCCTGCTGAGGTTGTTGTTACAATCTAGTGATGAGGAAGAGGGCCCTGCTGAGGTTGTTGTTACAATCTAGTGATGAGGAAGAGGGCCCTGCTGAGGTTGTTGTTACAATCCAGTGTTGAGGAAGAGGGCCCTGCTGAGGTTGTTGTTACAATCTAGTGATGAGGAAGAGGGCCATGCTGAGGTTGTTGTTACAATCTAGTGATGAGAAAGAGGGCCCTGCTAAGGTTGTTACAATCTAGTGATGAGGAAGAGGGCCCTGCTGAGGTTGTTACAATCTAGTGATGAGGAAGAGGGCCATGCTGAGGTTGTTGTTACAATCTAGTGATGAGGAAGAGGTCCCTGCTGAGGTTGTTGTTACAATCCAGTGTTGAGGAAGAGGGCCGTGCTGAGGTTGTTGTTACAATCTAGTGATGAGGAAGAGGGCCCTGCTGAGGTTGTTACAATCTAGTGATGAGGAAGAGGGCCCTGCTGAGGTTGTTGTTACATTCTGGTCAAAGAATGAAATTTGTCCTGGTCTTCATCCCCACCTGAGAGGAGAGGTCGACTGTCGGCTTAAAATGTTATCAGGATGACCCCGGGACCAACAAAATACACCATATCCCGGGTTGATTACATAAAATCCTGCCACAATTAAAACATTATTTAATATAACAGCCTTTTAATTTCTACTTAAAATATCAAAGGGATTCCAAATATACTAATTACGTGGAATGACCCTCCTACAGTAAGGATTGAAGAGTAGTGTATTTGTTTATTGTACACCTGTTTGTAATAAGAGATACATACAAATGATAGGTCCATAGCCATTCCCAGTCCCAGCCAACACCAAATCAAATCAAATCAAATTTTATTTGTCACATACACATGGTTAGCAGATGTTAATGCGAGTGTAGCGAAATGCTTGTGCTTCTAGTTCCGACAATGCAGTGATAACCAACAAGTAATCTAACTAACAATTCCAAAACTACTGTCTTATACACCGTGTAAGGGGATAAAGAATATGTACATAAGGATATATGAATGAGTGATGGTACAGAGCAGCATACAGTAGATGGTATCGAGTACAGTATATACATATGAGATGAGTATGTAGACAAAGTAAACAAAGTGGCATAGTTAAAGTGGCTAGTGATACATGTATTACATAAGGATGCAGTCGATGATGTAGAGTACAGGATATACGTATGCATATGAGATGAATAATGTAGGGTAAGTAACATTATATAAGGTAGCATTGTTTAAAGTGGCTAGTGATATATTTACATCATTTCCCATCAATTCCCATTATTAAAGTGGCTGGAGTTGGGTCAGTGTCAATGACAGTGTGTTGGCAACAGCCACTCAATGTTAGTGGTGGCTGTTTAACAGTCTGATGGCCTTGAGATAGAAGCTGTTTTTCAGTCTCTCGGTCCCAGCTTTGATGCACCTGTACTGACCTCGCCTTCTGGATGATAGCGGGGTGAACAGGCAGTGGTTCGGGTGGTTGATGTCCTTGATGATCTTTATGGCCTTCCTGTAACATCGGGTGGTGTAGGTATCCTGGAGGGCAGGTAGTTTGCCCCCGGTGATGCGTTGTGCAGACCTCACTACCCTCTGGAGAGCCTTACGGTTGAGGGCGGAGCAGTTGCCATACCAGGCGGTGATACAGCCCGCTAGGATGCTCTCGATTGTGCATCTGTAGAAGTTTGTGAGTGCTTTTGGTGACAAGCCGAATTTCTTCAGCCTCCTGAGGTTGAAGAGGCGCTGCTGCGCCTTCTTCACGATGCTGTCTGTGTGGGTGGACCAATTCAGTTTGTCTATGATGTGTATGCCGAGGAACTTAAAACTTACTACCCTCTCCACTACTGTTCCATCGATGTGGATAGGGGGTGTTCCTCTGCTGTTTCCTGAAGTCCACAATCATCTCCTTAGTTTTGTTGACGTTGAGTGTGAGGTTATTTTCCTGACACCACACTCCGAGGGCCCTCACCTCCTCCCTGTAGGCCGTCTCATCGTTGTTGGTAATCAAGCCTACCACTGTTGTGTCGTCCGCAAACTTGATGATTGAGTTGGAGGTGTGCGTGGCCACGCAGTCGTGGGTGAACAGGGAGTACAGGAGAGGGCTCAGAACGCACCCTTGTGGGGCCCCGTGTTGAGGATCAGCGGGGGAGGAGATGTTGTTGCCTACCCTCACCACCTGGGGGCGGCCCGTCAGGAAGTCCAGTACCCAGTTGCACAGGGCGGGGTCGAGACCCAGGGTCTCGAGCTTGATGACGAGCTTGGAGGGTACTATGGTGTTGAATGCCGAGCTGTAGTCGATGAACAGCATTCTCACATAGGTATTCCTCTTGTCCAGGTGGGTTAGGGCAGTGTGCAGTGTGGTTGAGATTGCATCGTCTGTGGACCTATTTGGGCGGTAAGCAAATTGGAGTGGGTCTAGGGTGTCAGGTAGGGTGGAGGTGATATGGTCCTTGACTAGTCTCTCAAAGCACTTCATGATGACGGAAGTGAGTGCTACGGGCGGTAGTCGTTTAGCTCAGTTACCTTAGCTTTCTTGGGAACAGGAACAATGGTGGCCCTCTTGAAGCATGTGGGAACAGCAGACTGGTATAGGGATTGATTGAATATGTCCGTAAACACACCGGCCAGCTGGTCTGCGCATGCTCTGAGGCGCGGCTGGGGATGCCATCTGGGCCTGCAGCCTTGCGAGGGTTAACACGTTTAAATGTCTTACTCACCTCGGCTGCAGTGAAGGAGAGACCGCATGTTTTCGTTGCAGGCCGTGTCAGTGGCACTGTATTGTCCTCAAAGCGGGCAAAAAGTTATTTAGTCTGCCTGGGAGCAAGTCATCCTGGTCCGTGACTGGGCTGGGTTTCTTCTTGTAGTCCGTGATTGACTGTAGACCCTGCCACATGCCTCTTGTGTCTGAGCCGTTGAATTGAGATTCTACTTTGTCTCTGTACTGACGCTTAGCTTGTTTAATAGCCTTGCGGAGGGAATAGCTGCACTGTTTGTATTCGGTCATGTTGCCAGACACCTTGCCCTGATTAAAAGCAGTGGTTCGCGCTTTCAGTTTCACGCGAATGCTGCCATCAATCCACGGTTTCTGGTTAGGGAATGTTTTTATCGTTGCTATGGGAACGACATCTTCAACGCACGTTCTAATGAACTCGCACACCGAATCAGCGTATTCGTCAATATTTTTATCTGACGCAATACGAAACATGTCCCAGTCCACGTGATGGAAGCAGTCTTGGAGTGTGGAGTCAGCTTGGTCTGACCAGCGTTGGACAGACCTCAGCGTGGGAGCCTCTTGTTTCAGTTTCTGCCTGTAGGCAGGGATCAACAAAATGGAGTCGTGGTCAGCTTTTCCGAAAGGGTGGCGGGCCAGGGCCTTATATGCATCGAGGAAGTTAGAGTAACAGTGATCCAGGGTTTTACCACCCCTGGTTGCGCAATCGATATGCTGATAAAATTTAGGGAGTCTTGTTTTCAGATTAGCTTTGTTAAAATCCCCAGCTACAATGAATGCAGCCTCCGGATAAATGGTTTCCAGTTTGCAAAGAGTTAAATAAAGTTCGTTCAGAGCCATCGACGTGTCTGCTTGGGGGGGGATATATACGGCTGTGATTATAATCGAAGAGAATTCTCTTGGAAGATAATGCGGTCTACATTTGATTGTGAGGAATTCTAAATCAGGTGAACAGAAGGATTTGAGTTCCTGTATGTTTCCTTCATCACACCATGTCTCGTTAGTCATGAGGCATACGCCCCCGCCACTCTTCTTACCAGAAAGATGTTTGTTTCTGTCGGCGCGATGCGTGGAGAAACCCGTTGCACCGCATCGGATAGCGTCTGTGCACGATTGTGCAAGTGACGTCGTCCTACGTCATGCTTCCGGGTCCTGTCCCATAATCTTTTGAATGGGCTTGACGGATTATATAATAACATTTGTGAAAATGCAGACATTTAAGATATATGTCAAATTATGTTTGTGGATTAATTTACTTCTGCCAGATACCTTTTATAAAGTGTTTTTGCTGAAGACTATTGCACTACGTTTTTGCCCATTGAATACCATTCAAAAACCCTACAAATTTTCAAAAATGACAAGGCTACTTCCTGGATATCAAAGATTTACCTTGGGGATATTTATCAAGACGGACAGAAGATGGCAGTGTTTATACATTTGAACTGATTTGAACAAACTCCATGGCTAAACGGTGGCTAAACACTGTGGCTGGTTGAGATAACAGAGAGAGTAACATAAACACTACGGGTAACAATGCTATGTTGGTGTAACAGCCAGGTGTGTTAACACTTTTCATTTAATAAACCAGTGGTGTTGTCCTTGTTTAGTTGTGCTTCCACTCCACTACATCCCTGCTGCAGCCATTTTAATCTGGATCAAAGGTGAATGTATCATTCTGGTGAGCTTGTTGTTGTCCGGTTGTTATGTGGGCAGGTGTCCGCATAGAAATCTAACTTTATTTCTATGGGTGTCACTCCCTTCTCATGAATTTTTACAAAAACATTGTCACAAAGTGCTTAACAGTAACCAGGTCTAGACCCTGAAAGAACAAGCATGTTATTGATTGGCCAGAGAATCCACTGACAGGGTCTGAATCAGTCCCTGATTAAAGGGGAAAGATAAAAACCAGACAAACCATTTCAAATAAAAATTTATTTTCGCAAACAACAGATGTAGACTAACTGTAAACGCTTACTTACAGGCCCTTCCCAACAAAGCAGAGAGAAAAAAATAGAAATAATAGAAAATAACAATAACTTAGCTATATACACAGGGTACTAGTACCAAGTCGATGTGTAGGGATACAAGGTATGTACATATACAGTCCCATTCAAAAGTTTGGACACACCTACCCATTCATCGGTTTTTCTTTATTTTCACTATTTTCTACATTGTAGAATAATAAAGACATAAAAATGATGAAATAACACATATGGAATCATGTAGTTACAGAAAATGTGTTAAACAAATAAAAACCTTTTATATTCTTCAAAGTAGCCACCCTTTGCCTTGATGACAGCTTTGCACACGCTTGGCATTCTCTCAACCTGCTTCACCTGGAATGCTTTTCCAACAGTCTTGAAGGAGTTCCCACATATGCTGAGCCCTTGTTGGATGCTTTTCCTTCACTCTGCGGTCCAACTCATCCCAATCCATCACCATTTGGTTTAGGTCAGGTGATTGTGGACGCCAGGTCATCTGATGCAGCACTCCATCACTCTCCTTCTTGGTCAAATAGCCCTTACACAGCCTGGAGGTGTGTTGGGTCATTGTCATGTTGTAAAACAAATGATAGTCCCACTAAGCGCAAAACAGATGGGATGGCGTATCGCTGTAGAATGCTGTGGTAGCCATGCTGGTTAAGTGTGCCTTGAATTCTAAATGAATCACTGACAGTGTCACCAGGAAAGCACCATCACACCTCCTCCATGCTTCATGGTGGAAACCACACATGCGGAGATCATCTGTTCACCGACTCTGTTTCTCACAAAGACACGGAGGTTGGAACCAAAATTCTCAAATTTGGACTCAGCAGACCAAAGGACAGATTTCCACACTTCTCATGTTCATTGCTCGTGTTTCTTGGCCCAAGCAAGTCTCTTCTTCTTATTGGTGTCCTATAGTAGTAGTTTCTTTGCAGCAATTTGACCATGAAGGCCTGATTCATGCAGTCTCCTCTGAACAGTTGATGTTGAGATGTTACTTGAAGTCTGTGAAGCATTTATATGGGCTGCAATTTCTGAGGCATATAACTCTAATGAACTTATCCTCTGCAGCAGAGGTAACTCTGGGTCTTCCTTTCCTTTGGCTGTCCTCATGAGAGGCAGTTTCATCATAGCGCTTGATGGTTTTTGCAACTGCCTTTCAAGAAACTTTAAAAGTTCTTGAAATGTTCTGCATTGACTGACCTTCATGTCTTAAAGTAAGGATGGACTGTCATTTCTCTTTGCTTATTTGAGCTGTTCTTGCCAAAGTATGGACTTGGTCTTTTACCAAATAGGGTTATCTTCTGTATGCCACCCCTACCTTGTCACAACACAGCTGATTGACTCAAACACATTAAGAAGGAAAGATATTCCACAAATGTACTTTTAACAAGGCACACCTGTTTATTGAAATGCATACCTCATGAAGCTGGTTGAAATAATGACAAGAATGTGCAAAGCTGTCATCAAGGCAAAGAGTGGCAACTTTGAAGAATGTCGATTTGTTAAACAGTTTTTTTTTTTTTTTTTTTTTTCATTATTCTATATGTGTTATTTCATAGTTTTGATGCGTCACTATTATTCCACAATGTAGAAAATATAAAAAATAAAGAAAAACCCTGGAATGAGTAGATGTGTCCAAACTTTTGACTGGTACTGTAGGTAGGGATAAAGTTACTAGGCATCAGGATAGATAATGAACAGTTGCAGAAGCGTATGTCAATGAACAGCATTCTCACATACAGTACAGGGCATTCGGAAAGTTTTCAGACCCCTTCACCCTTTCCACATTTTGGTACATTACAACCTTATTCTAAAATGGATAAATATATATAGATTTTTTAAACCATCAATTTACACATAATAGAAATGTTTGCAAAAATATATATAAAAATATATATATATATTCAGACCCTTTACTCAGTACTTTGTTGAAGCATTTTTGTCGCAATTACAAGCCTCGAGTCTTCTTGGGGATGACGCTACAAGCTTGGCATACCTGTATTTGGGGAGTTTCTCCCATTCGTCTCTGCAGATCCTCTCAAGCTCTGTAAGGTTGGATTGGGAAATGTTCAATCAGGTTCAAGTCTGGGCTCTGGCTGGGTGACTCAAGGACATTGAGACTTGTTCCGAAGCCACTCCTGCGTTGTCTTGGCTGTGTGCTTGGGGTCGTTGTCCTGTTGGGAGGTGAACCTTCTATCATGAAAATTCATGTATACTGAGAGAGACTTGGACAATCATCTTATTAAATATTGATTAATTATTGCAATAATGAAGCTGTCGACTGCACACTCAGAGATCTTATCAAGGAGACCTAAAAAAGCTTAGTCAGGGCTGGTTTCACCCCTGCCATGCAAATCGGGGGGCATCATAAGCCACCTTGGGTTCATCTCCTGGTTATCTGCACAGATGTTGTTTCATCCCAACCTGTCTTAGTTTCCCAGATGCCAGGATGAAGATGAGACAATGAGGGATTGTTATAAACTCTTCCAGGCTATCACTATCTCAGGTCACACACACCACATCTTGTCTATTGAATGCCGGCTGAAGGTTTTCATCCCCAAGTCATTGTCAGCTCAAGCTATCTCTTGCAAAACCTATTGCCTTGACCATACGCCCAGACTAAATGCAGCAAGTTAGAGTGGAAACCATCCCTTTACAGAAACACAGTATTAATAGACCAAAAATGTCTTTCTATTTGTTAAGTATTAATTGTTAACTAAACTCAGCAAAAAAAGAAAGGGCCCTTTTTCAGGACCCTGTCTTTCAAAGATAATTAGTAAAAATCCAAATAACTTCACAGATCATTATAACGGGTTTAAACACAGTTTCCCATGCTTGTTCAATGAACCATAAACAATTAATGAACATGCACCTGTGGAACGGTCGTTAAGACAGCACTTAAGGTCACAGTTATGAAAACGAAGACACTAAAAAGGCCTTTCTACTGACTCTGAAAAACACCAAAAGAAAGATGCCCATGGTCCCTCCTCATTTGCGTGAACGTGACTCAGGCGTGCTGCAAGGAGGCATGAGGACTGCAGATGCTGTCACGAATATCACCGAAGGTGGCTCCCCTTCCCGTTTTGGTGGTGCTCTGCGGTCGTCGTCGCCGGTCTACTAGCTGCAACCGATCCCTTTTTCCCCTTTTCGTTTGGTTTTGTCTAATTGGTTTCACCTGTTCCTTGTTGGGGTTTTGGGGTTATTTAAGTTCTATTAGCCCGCCTGTGTTTGTGCCGGCTTGTTTACTGTTATGTCAAGAGGTGTTCCTGTTTTTTGTTGTGTTTTTTCGCTGTCCGGCATATGTACCAGTTTGTACTTGGTTAGAGTGTTTTACGCCTGTGTTCGGCGTATGTACCCGTTTGTACTTGGGTAGAGTGTTTTACACCTGTGTTCGGCGTTTTGTACCAGTTTGTACTTGGGTAGAGTGTTTTACGCCTGTGTTCGGCGTCACCCGTTTGTACGCTATTTCTGTTGGACATTAAAGCCTTTTTTCCCGAATCTTATGCTCTCTGCGCCTGACTCCACACCCATCACTCTTCGAGCGTGACAGATGCGCCTAAGACAGCGCTACAGGGAGACAGGACGGACAGCTGATCGTCCTCACAGTGGCAGACCAAGTGCACAGGATCAATACATCCGAACATCACACCTGCGGGGCAGGTACAGGATGGCAACAACAACTGCCTGAGTTACACCAGGAACACACAATCCCTCCATCAGTGCTCAGACTGTCCACAATAGGCTGAGAGCGGCTGGACTGAGGGCTTGTAGACCTGTTGTAAGGCAGGTCCTCACCAGACATCACCAGCAACAATGTCACCTATGGGCACAAACCCACCATTGCTGGACCAGACAGGACCGGCAAAAAGTGTTCTTCACTGACGAATCACGGTTTTGTCTCACCAGGGGTGATGGTTGAATGCGCGTTTTCAGTTGAAGGAATGAGCGTTACACAGAGGTCTGTACTCTGGAGCGGGATCGATTTTGAGGTGGAGGGTCCGTCATGGTCTGGGGTCATGTGTCACAGCATCATCGGACTGAGCTTGTTGTCATTGCAGGCAATCTCAATGTTGTGCTTTATAGGGAAGACATCCTCCTCCCTCATGTGGTACCCTTCCTGCAGGCTCAACCTGACATGACTCTCCAGCATGACAATGGCACCAGCCATACTGCTCGTTCTGTCTGTGACTTCCTGCAAGACAGGAATGTCAGTGTTCTGCCATGGCCAGCTAAGAGCCCGGATCTCAATCCCATTGAGCACATCTGGGACCTGTTGGATCGGAGGGTGAGGGCTAGGGCCATCCCCCCCAGAAATGTCAGGGAACTTGCAGTTGCCTTGGTGGAAGAGTGGGGAAACATCTCACAGCAAGAACTGGCAAATCTGGTGCAGTCCATGAGGAGGAGATGCACTGCAGTACTTAATGCAGCTGGTGACCAAATCAAATCAAATTTATTTATATAGCCCTTCGTACATCAGCTGATATCTCAAAGTGCTGTACAGAAACCCAGCCTAAAACCCCAAACAGCAAGCAATGCAGGTGTAGAAGCACGGTGGCTAGGAAAAACTCCCTAGAAAGGCCAAAACCTAGGAAGAAACCTAGAGAGGAACCAGGCTATGTGGGGTGGCCAGTCCTCTTCTGGCTGTGCCGGGTGGAGATTATAACCGAACATGGCCAAGATGTTCAAATGTTCATAAATGACCAGCATGGTCGAATAATAATAAGGCAGAACAGTTGAAACTGGAGCAGCAGCACAGTCAGGTGGAAGTTGAAACTGGAGCAGCAGCATGGCCAGGTGGACTGGGGACAGCAAGGAGTCATCATGTCAGGTAGTCCTGGGGCATGGTCCTAGGGCTCAGGTCAGTTGAAACTGGAACAGCAGCATGGCCAGGTGGACTGGGGACAGCAAGGAGTCATCATGTCAGGTAGTCCTGGGGCTTGGTCCTAGGGCTCAGGTCCTCTGAGAGAGAGAAAGAAAGAGAGAAGGAGAGAATTAGAGAACGCACACTTAGATTCACACAGGACTCCGAATAGGACAGGAGAAGTACTCCAGATATAACAAACTGACCCCAGCCCCCCGACACATAAACTACTGCAGCATAAATACTGGAGGCTGAGACAGGATACACCAGATACTGACTGTTACTTTTGATTTTGACCCCCCCTTTGTTCAGGGACATATTATTCCATTTCTGTTAGTCACATGTCTGTTTCTTTTTTTTGCTGAGTTTATTAATATCAAACAAATCAGGTAAATACCTACATGTTCTCTCACACTTCACACCAGTATGAAGATCTGAGTGCTCTGGATAAGGTTTTCATCAAGGATCTCTCTATACTTTGCTCCGATCATCTCTCCCTCGATACTGACTAGTCTCCCAAAATCTGCAACTGAAAAACATCCCCACAGCATTTAACTGCCACTACCATGCTTCACATTAGGGATGGTATTTGCCATGTGATGAGCGGTGTCTGGTTTTCTCCGGACGTGACACTTGGCATTCAGGCCAAATAATTCAATCTTGGTTTCATCAGACCAGAGAATCTTGTTTCTCATGGTCTGAGAGTCCATTAGGTGTATTTTGGCAAACTCCCAGTGGGCTGTCATGTGCCTTTTACAGGGGAAGGGCCTCTGTTTGGTCACTCTACCATAAAGGGCTGTAGAGATGGTTGTCCTTCTGGAATGTTCTCACATCTCCACAGAGGAAATCTGGAGCTCATCGGGTTCTTGGTCATCTCCCTGACCAAGGCCCTTCTCCTCGATTGTTCAGTTTGGCTGGGCGGCCAGCACTAGGAAGAGTCTTTGTGTTTCCAAACTTCTTCTCTTTTAGAATGATGGAGGCTACTGTGTTCTTCGGGACCTTCAATGCTCCAGACAATTTTTGGTACCCTTCCCCAGATCAGTGCCTCGACGCAAAGCTCTACGGACAATTCCTTCGATCTCATGGCTTCATTTTTGTTCTGACATGCACTGTCAACTGTGGGACCTTATATAGACAGGTGTGTGCCTTTCCAAAATTATGTCCAATCAGGTGGACTCTAATAAAGTTGTAAAAACATCAAGGATGATCAATAGAAACAGGATGCACCTGAGCTCAATTTCAAGTCTCATAGTAAAGAGTCTAAATACTTATGTAAATAATGTATTTCTGTTTTTTATTTTTAATACTTTCAAAAAAGCTGGTTTCGCTTTGTCATTATGGGGAATTGTGTGTAGATTGATGAGGAAAATGTTTAATTTGTTTTAGAATACGGCTGTAACGTAACAAAATGTGGAAAAAGTGAAGGGGTCTGAATAGTTTCCGAATACACTGTAGGTGTTCCTCTTCTCCAGGTGGGAGAGGGCAGTGTGGAGTGCAATAGAGATTGTGTCATCTGTGGATTGGAGTGGGTCCAGCGTGTCTGGGATGATGGTGTTGATGTGAGGCATGACCAGCCTTTTAAGCATTTCATGGATACAGATGTGAGTGCTACAGGGCAATAGTCATTTAGACAGGTTACCTCAGCGTTCTTGGGCACAGGGACTATGCTGGTCTGCTTGAAACATGTACGTATTACAGACTGGGTCAGGATGAGGTTGAAAACGTCAGTAAAGACATTTGCTCGCCGGTCAGTGCTTTCTCTGAGTATGTGTCCTGGTAATCCGTCTGGCCCCGCGGCCTTGTGAATGTTAACCTGTTTAAAAGGTCTTACTCACATCAGCCACGGAGAGCGAGATCACACAGTCGTCCAGAACAACATATGCTCTCATGCATGGTTCAGTGTTGCTTGCCTTGAAGCAGTGTTGTATTTAGTAGACATTGAGGTCCAGGTTTGATTAGCCGTACTATAGACAATACACTGACGTGTGTTAAACCAATAAATATCCGTTCTTGATCTGATTTAGGCATATCCATTTCAAATGATAATTTTATAAAACGTGTACCCATGTAGGCTGCCACTGAAAAGAAAAACTGTAAGAAAAACATCAAGTTTAAGTGATAATAAATTCAGTATAAAAGGAAAAGGAAACAAAAAAGAAGTGGGCCTCCACCCCGAACCTTTCATCCCATACCCCCTACCCCACCCAGTCAACATGTCTCCATCCATCATTGGATGGTTTGGTACTTGGGTTTCCAAAGGGCCTCCATAGGCTAGCATAGCTGACCTAAATTGTAAATATAGAAAAAAAACGATTTGCCTGGTAATGTGGGGGTTGTGGTAGGCTTACCGTTAAAGGAACACAAGGCGTTATTATTAAATATATATGATATATCGATATATCAAACAGGGAAAATATTAATACTTTCTTTATGAAACACCATTTTCCACCCACACGCTAGAGTGGTTAACGCCGAGGAAACACGCTAGAGTGGTTAACGCCGAGGAAACACGCTAGAGTGGTTAACGCCGAGGAAACTAGTCTTGGACATTGTGTCTCACGTTCAACAGTTGGATGTTTAGAGTCTACCCCCGGGTGAACGAAGGGCGCAACATCAGGAAGCAGTATTAGCAACTCTAGCATGGTGGTGGAAAATGGTCTTCCATAAAGAAAGTATGCATATTTTCCCTATTTTCTCTGCCTTCTCACCATTAAATCAATTTAAGGAGAAAATCGTCGCCTTTGCAGCCTGAATGGAGAACGTTTTAAGTACGAACCGGTCCACGGGGGATACAAATGTATTGCTGGCTGAATACAATACGTTTGGACGGTAAGATGAAACGACTCAATATCGCCATCTGCTGGCCTTTGGGGCTAGGTTTTGCCATAATTATGACTTTGTGGCTGGGAATAAGAAACACCACTAGATCATCAGTGATGAAAATTATTCTTGCAGACATGTTTACATCACTACCATCTAATCTGTTATGTATTCATCAGGATGTGCCTATGCCTGGCTACAAGTCTGAGTAACATCAGATTCTCATCAGAAACACAGTTTCATTAGGATATACAAACCAAGTTGATATACATACCAAGTTGAAGGAATAGTTGTAAACAGTTTCAGTAACACAGAGTATCCACTAGAGGTCAGCAGGTCCTTGTATCTGAGCCTAGTTAGTCCTCTGTCAGCCCCACACCTCTCCTCTCTGTAAAGAGTAGTGGTGTCAAATTAATTTCATAGAGGGCCTAATGTCTGCAGGTTTTAGTTTTTTCCTTTCAATTAAGCCAGTGACAACCAGGTGTGGGGAGTTCCTTACTAGTTAGTAACCTTAATTCATCAATCAAGGACAATGGAGGAGCCAAAACCTGCAAATCAAATCAAATGTTATTTGTCACATACACATGGTTAGCAGATGTTAATGCGAGTGTAGCAAAATGCTTGTGGTTCTAGTTCCGACAATGCAGTAATAACCAACAAGTAATCTAGCTAACAATTCCAAAACTACTACCTTATAGACACAAGTGTAAGAGGATAAAGAATATGTACATAAAGATATATGAATGAGTGGTGGTACGGAGCGGCATAGGCAAGATACAGTAGATGGTATTGAGTGCAGTATATACATATGAGATGAGTATGTAAACAAAGTGGCATAGTTAAAGTGGCTAGTGATACATGTATTACATAAGGATGCAGTAGATGATAGAGTACAGTATATACGTATACATATGGGATGAATAATGTAGGGTATGTAAACATTATATTAGGTAGCATTGTTTAATGTGGCTAGTGATATATTTTACATAATTTCCCAGAAATTCCCATTATTAAAGTGGCTGGAGTTGAGTCAGTGTGTTGGCAGCAGCCACTCAATTTTAGTGGTGGCTGTTTAACAGTTTGATGGCCTTGAGATAGAAGCTGTTTTTCAGTCTCTCGGTCCCTGCTTTGATGCACCTGTACTGACCTCGCCTTCTGGATGATAGCGGGGTGAACAGGCAGTGGCTCGGGTGGTTGTTGTCCTTGATGATCTTTATGGCCTTCCTGTAACATCGGGTGGTGTAGGTGTCCTGGAGGGCAGGTAGTTTGCCCCCGGTGATGTGTTGTGCAGACCTCACTACCCTCTGGAGAGCCTTACGGTTGTGGGCGGAGCAGTTGCCGTACCAGGCGGTGATACAGCCCGACAGGATGCTCTCGATTGTGCATCTGTAGAAGTTTGTGAGTGCTTTTGGTGACAAGCCGAATTTCTTCAGCCTCCTGAGGTTGAAGAGGCGCTGCTGCGCCTTCTTCACGATGCTGTCTGTGTGGGTGGACCAATTCAGTTAGTCTATGATGTGTACGCCGAGGAACTTAAAACTTACTACCCTCTCCACTACTGTTCCATCGATGTGGATAGGGGGGTGTTCCCTCTGCTGTTTCCTGAAGTCCACAATCATCTCCTTAGTTTTGTTGACGTTGAGTGTGAGGTTATTTTCCTGACACCACACTCCAAGGGCCCTCACCTCCTCCCTGTAGGCCGTCTCGTCGTTGTTGGTAATCAAGCCTACCACTGTTGTGTCGTCCGCTAACTTGATGATTGAGTTGGAGGCGTGCGTGGCCACGCAGTCGTGGGTGAACAGGGAGTACAGGAGAGGGCTCAGAACGCACCCTTGTGGGGCCCCAGTGTTGAGGATCAGCGGGGTGGAGATGTTGTTGCCTACCCTCACCACCTGGGGGCGGCCCGTCAGGAAGTCCAGTACCCAGTTGCACAGGGTGGGGTCGAGACCTTGGAGGGCACTATGGTGTTAAATGCCGAGCTATAGTCGATGAACAGCATTCTCACATAGGTATTCCTCTTGTCCAGATGGGTTAGGGCAGTGTGCAGTGTGGTTGCGATTGCATCGTCTGTGGACCTATTTGGGCGGTAAGCAAATTGGAGTGGGTCTAGGGTGTCAGGTAGGGTGGAGGTGATATGGTCCTTGACTAGTCTCTCAAAGCACTTCATGATGACGGAAGTGAGTGCTACGGGGCGGTAGTCGTTTAGCTCAGTTAGCTCAGTTACCTTAGCCAAGTGCAAACACTTGGCCCTCTGTGGAATGAGTTTGACACCTGTGGTATAGAGATCATTATCACACAGATGGCAGCTATTAGGAAACGGAAAAAGCCCTGAGTTGAAAGGTTCTCAGCAGCCACAGACAATTGTGAGCATGGGAAGTCAAGACGTGCTGTGGAGGCTGACTGTAGTTGTGTACGCTTACTGTTAAAGGAACGCTCTGTAAGATGTGCTGTGGTAGGCTTACTGTTAAAGGAACGGTCTGTAAGATGTGCTGTGGTAGGCTTACTGTTAAAGGAACAGTCTTTAAGATGTGCTGTGGTAGGCTTACCGTTAAAGGAACAGTCTGTAAGATGTGCTGTGGTAGGCTTACTGTTAAAGGAACAGTCTGTAAGATGTGCTGTGGTAGGCTTACTGTTAAAGGAACGGTCTGTAAGATGTGCTGTGGTAGGCTTACTGTTAAAGGAACAGTCTTTAAGATGTGCTGTGGTAGGCTTACGTTAAAGGAACCGTTAAAGGTAACAGTCTGTAAGATGTGCTGTGGTAGGCTTACTGTTAAGGCTTACTGTTAAAGGAACGGTCTGTAAGATGTGCTGTGGTAGGCTTACCGTTAAAGGAACGGTCTGTAAGATGTGCTGTGGTAGGCTTACTGTTAAAGGAACGGTCTGTAAGATGTGCTGTGGTAGGCTTACTGTTAAAGGAACGGTCTGTAAGATGTGCTGTGGTAGGCTTACTGTTAAAGGAAAGCTCTGTAAGATGTGCTGTGGTAGGCTTACCGTTAAAGGAACAGTCTAAGATGTGCTCTAGTAGGCTTACCGATAAAAGGAATAGTCCGTAAGACTATACTTTAAGCCAGTAGTTCTGAATGTAGTGCTCACAAGCCAAAAGTGGTCCCCGAACATGACATACTATGTCACATACTGTATGTGCACCACCTCATTGCTCTCTCTCGCTCTGCTGTGTGTGCATCTTGCTAGCTGTCACTCAAATTGCAAGGGGCTGAAGCTCATTGGCTGGTACTCAAATTGCTAAGGGACTGGACCACTTGGGGGAAAATGTAGGGGAAATGGTGCTGCACAGCTTCCAGTAAACAGTCGCTTTCAAACTAGGGATTTCGTGGCTAATTGAGGTAAAATAGTAATTCTGCTCATAGATTTGGCATGTATGAACTACACATTGACACATCCAGCCCAAAGCGAGGCAAATTCGTAGCCGCCAAAGTTCCTGAACATGTATTTAAAGAAAAAGTATGTAAGATGTGACGTGTGTAGGCCTACTGTTAAAGGCAGATCATTATAAATTCAAAATTGTTCTAATTTACCAGTGTGGAGGTCTCCTTTAACATAATAATCTAATTAAATCAAATTGTACTGGTCACATGCTTCGTAAACAACAGGTGTAGACTAACATTATGCTTACTTACAGGCCCTTCCCAACAATGCAGAAAGGAAAAATTGAGAAATAATAGAAAAGTAAATCATGTAATAGTAAAATAAACAATAAATACACAACGAGTAATGATAACTTAGCTATATACAGTCGGTGTGCAGGGGTACAAGGTAATTGAGGTAGATATGTAAATATAACTAAGAATAAAGTGACAGATAACATCCTTACGCTGGTGCTACGGTTTATGAGTCAAGAAAGGTTCAGTGCAGCTAGTCCGTGTCTTGTAGCTATTTGGTTAAAGGAAAGGTTCACCCATTTTTAAAGTTATATTGTTCTTGTGCATCTCTGAGTGATGTTCTATCGAAATTTCAGTTATATCGGAGTTATTGCCGTTCACGCAGGCAGAAATCTGGCCAATATGACGTAGCACCGTGATAAAGTCGCTCTCACTACACTGGAAGTTAATGGGAATACATTTAAATTGCGAAAACATCTGTCATACATGTCAGATTTCAACACTGGCTGATGTCATAACTCGAATGAGCCATTGATCATAATTTTGCGATATTCCTACCTCGAGAAATGTCTAACTTAACGGATGGTCTAGCACATTTTTCCTATTTGTCTGCCACTTTAGTCCAGGGTGCATTGCATGGTGCAGTTGCCAGAGATATTATAGAAAGGAGATTGGAATCCAGTGAAATAAGGAACGTGTAATGCCCCACCCAGCAGACTGTCGACCAATCGCGTTCACGTTGTCATGCTGCATTACGCTGTTGCTAAGCTGATCATCAAGCAATCCCTTCTCAAAGTCAGTGTATATGTCGAGACACGTATCTATTTTCCTCTAAAGTAAGTAATGGCACGATTCCAAAACTATACGATACTACAGATAACAAGTTAATTATCTCACATCTTGGAAAATATTTGTAATGTTGCACTTCTTCTTGATGTAATTTGTGCTAATGTTGGGTTTTTGAGCTAGCTCCAATAGACTCCCATACTCCTTGAAGGAGAGCGGTCCTGGTCCAAGAATCACCAAGAATGCACCGCGTAGCTGATTGACATAGCATGGGCAGTGTTTCCCATCTTCTCTAAAGTATATCTGCTGTTGCGAATGTTGGATTCCACTCTGAGGCACATCTATATGCAGGTTGAACATGGTGAGATTGTAGACTCCTAAAATGATAGTGCAGTTTGTTTAGGTGATTTTATAGCTAACTATCTACACTACATAGTGATTTTGTGGTTGGCATTATTATGTGTAGCTACATTTGCTAGCTAGCCAGCAGTGTTGTGGTGCTCGAGACCACATATTGAGTGTCTCGGTCTTGTCTCTGTGTTGGATACATTCGGTTTCAACTCTGTCTTGTCATAATTTCTTCCCAAGACCAGCGGAGTAAAAACTCATAATTATGAGCTTCCATTCAGTCAGTGCATAAAGCCGCTTCGCCAGGCCAAATATTCTTGAAACATTAATACAGTATCTTAAAACTTCTTAGGGCTGCAATCCCGTTAACGGGATTGATATGACAACAGCCAGTGAAAGTGCAGAGCGCCAAATTCAAACATAAATCTCATATTTAAAATTCCTCAAACATACATGTATCTTATACCATTTTAAATGTAATCTTGTTGTTAATCCCACCAAAGTGTCCGATTTCAAATAGGCTTTACAGCGAAAGCACCACAAACGATTGTTAGGTCACCGCCAAGTCACAGAAAAATACAGCCATTTTTCCATCCAAAGAGAGGAGTCACAAAAAGCACAAATAGAGATAAAAATTTATCAGTAACCTTTGATGATCTTCATCAGATGACACGCATAGGACTTCATGTTACTCAATACATATACGTTTTGTTTGATAAAATGCATATTTATATAAAAAAATCTCAGTATACATTGGTGCGTTATGTTCACTAGTTCCAAAAACATCCGGTGATATTGCAGAGAGGCACATCATTTTACAGAAACACTCATTATAAATGTCGATGAAAATACAATTGTTAGACATGGAAATATAGATACACTTCTCCTTAATGCAACCGCTGTGTTCGATTTCAAAAAAACATTACGGAAAAAAACAAACCATGCAATCTGAGTAGAGCTTTCAGACAACAAAGCAGCCAATAAGATATCCACCATATTGGGTAGCCAACAGAAGTCAGAAATAGTATTATAAATATTCACTTACCTTTGATGATCTTCGTCAGAATGCACTCCCAGGAATCCCAGTTCCAATTTAAATGTTTGATTTAGTTCGATAATGTCCATCATTTATGTCCAAATAGCTACTTTTGTTAGCACATTTGGTTAATTAACAAATCCAAAGTCACGAAGCGCGTTCCCTAGTTGCAGACGAAATGTTAAAAGGTTCCGTTACTGTCCGTAGAAACATGTCAAACGATGTATGGAGTCAATCTTTAAGATGTTTTTAACATAAAACGTCAATAATGTTCCAACCGGTGAATTCCTATGTCTGCAGAAAAGCAATGGAATGAGTGCTAACTCTCTCTTGACCGCGCCTCAGAGCCTGTGTCAATCTGCCAGACACCTGGCTCAAACAGCCTTTATGAGCCCCCACTTCACAGTAGAATCCTCAAACAAGTTTCTGAAGACGGTTGACATCTAGTGGAAGCCTTAGGAAGTGCAACATAACCAATATCCCACTGTGTATTCAATAGGGGCTGGGTTGAAAATTGACCAACCTCACTTCTTAATCCCTACCTATCAAAATAGGGTATTGGAGGTATACGACTTATCAATTATGTAGTACAATAGAGAAATCAGGCACAATGTAGCCTAAGCAATCGCAAAGCACGTGAAATATATTCACATGCGCGCTGCACACAGCATAGTTTCTGTGGAATATCATCTGCAAGCAGCTAGAGTGTGCAGCTCTTGACTGGTTTTGGCATGGAGCAGCTCACAAAATAATGACATCTGTAGCGGGTAGGGTAGGAAAGACATTTAAACGTATGATATTTACCAGCTAACTAAGGCAAACAATGGGTATGCAAACCAGGTATTGAAAAAGTGTTGGTTAGTAGGCTATTTGTGCTGCACAATTGTCATCATGCATCAGGCTCCGTAGACATGCACATTGCACACCGCTCCAGTCTCTTGACAACAAGGTAGATTTGAGCAAGGGTTGGCTCTCTCGAGATGTGTTGTCGGAATCGGTTCAGCCACTGGGCTTCTCCATGCATCGCCCCAACAGAGATAAACACCTCTCTGGGAAAAGAAAGGGTGGGGGTATATGCTTTATGATTAACGACTCATGGTGTAATCATAACAACATACAGGAACTCAAGTCCTTCTGCTCACCCGATCTAGAAATCCTTACAATCAAGTGCCGGCCATTTTACCTACCAACAGAATTCTCATCAGTTATTGTCACAGCTGTGTACATTCCCCCTCAAGCAGACACCAAGACTGCCATCAAGGAACTTCACTGGACTATATGCAAACTGGAAACCATAAATCCTGAGGCTGCATTTATTATAGCTGGGGATTTTAACAAAGCAAACTAAGTCTACCTAAATTCTACCAACATATTGATTGCTCTACGCGCATGAGCAATACCCTTGACCACTGCTACTCTAACTTCTGCGATACATACAAAGCCCTCCCCCGCCATCCCTTCGGCAAATCTGACCACGACGCCATCTTGCTACATCCGTCTTATAGGCAGAAACTCAAACAGGATGTACCTGTGATGAGAACCATTCAACGCTGGTCCGACCAATCAGAAGCCATGCTTCAAGATTGTTTTGATCACGTGGTCTAGAATATGTTCCGGTCAACCTCAGAGAACAACATCAACCTATATGTTGACTTGGTGAGTGCGTTTATAAAGAAGTGCATTGGAGATGTTGTACCCACTGTGACAATTAAAACCTACAGTAACCAGAAACTGTGGATGGAGGGCGGCATTCGCGCAAAACTGAAAGCGCAATCCACCCCATTTAACCATGGAAAGAGGTCTGGGAATATGTCTGAGTATAAACAGTGTAGCTATTCCCTCTGCAAGGCAATCAAACAAGAGAAATGCCAGTACAGGGACAAGGTGGAGTCATAATTCAACGGCTCAGACACGAGACGTATGTGGCAGGGTCTACAGGAAATCACGGACTACAAAGAGAAATCCAGCCATGTCACGGACACCGACGTCATGCTTCTAGACAAACTAAACACCTTCTTTGCTCGCTTTGAGGATAATACAGTGCCACCGTCGCGGCCTGCTAATAAGGACTGCCCCCCCCCCTTCTCCATGGCTGATGTGAGTAAAACATTTAAACGAGTTAACCCTCGCAAGGCTGCCGGCCCAGATGACATCACAAGCCTCGTTTTCAAAGCATGCGCAGACCAGCTGGCTGGTGTGTTTCTGGACATATTCAATCGCTCCCTATCCCAGTCTGTTGTCCCTGCATGCTTCAAGATGGCTACCACTGTTCCCGTACCCAAGAAGGCAAAGATAACTGAACTGAACTAAATGACTCACTAGGACTCACTTCTGTCATCATGAAGTGCTTTGAGGGACTAGTCAAGGATCATATCACCTCCACCTTACCAGCCACACTAGACCCACTTCAGTTTGCATACCGCCCCAACAGGTCCACAGACGACGCAATCACCATCACACTGCACACTGCCCTATCCCATCTGGACAAAAGGAATACCTGTTCAATGACTACAGTTCAGCATTCAACACCATAGTACCTCCATGCTCATCATCAAGCTGGAGGCCCTGAGTCTCAACCCCGCCCCGTCGCTGGAGGCTCCGGACTGGAGGCCGTCGCTGGAGGCTCCGGACTGGAGACTGTCGCTGGAGGCTCCGGACTGGAGGCCTTCATTGGAGGCTTCGTGCCATGACTCCTCACTGGAGGCTTCGTGCCATGGATCATCACTGGAGGCTTCGTGCCATGGATCATCACTGGAGGCTTCGTGCCATTGATCATCACTGGAGGCTTCGTGCCATTGATCATCATTGGAGGTTTCTTGCCATGGATATCACTGGACTGGAGAGACACACAGGAGGCCTGGCTCTGGGAGCGGGCACAGGAGAAACTGGGCCGTGGAGGCGCACTGGAGGTCTCGAGCGTAGAGCCTGCACAACCCGTCCTGGCTGGATGGTTACTTTGGCCCGGCACGTGCGGGGCGCAAGCACAGGACACACTGGGCTGTGCAGACGCACCGGAGACACAGTGTGCATAGCCGGCACAGAATATCCTGGGCCGTAGAGACGTACTGGCGGCCAGATGCGCTGATCCGGCACCCTCCAACCTGGCTGGATGCCCACTCTAGCCCGGCCGATTCAGGAGCTGGAAGGTAGCGCACCGGGCTGTGAACGCGCACTGGAGACAACGTGCGCTCCATCGCATAACACGGTGCCTGACCAGTACGACGCTCGCCACGGTAAGCACAGGGAGTTGGCTCAGGTCTCCAACCTGACTCAGCCAAACTCCCCGTGTGCCCCCCCCAAAAAAATGTTTTGGGGCTGCCTCTCGTGCCAGCTCCGTTGCCGTGTCTCCTGGTAGGGAAGTCGTTTCCCCCTCGCTACTCCAGCCTGTTTCCATGGCAGGGTTTTGTCCCCTGCCATAATCTCCTCCCATGTCCAAGATGTCTCCATTCTCTCTTCTCCTGGGCCCAGGATCCCTGCTCCTCCTGGCAATGCCGTTTGGTCATTTGGTGGTGGGTAGTTCTGTCACGGCCGTCGTTGGAAGGAGACCAAGGTGCAGCGTGGTGAGCGTGCATTTTCTTTTATTTATATAAAATGTCACCAACAAAACAACCTTGAAGCTTAACAGGGCTATAGTGCCACTAACAAAGATAACTACCCACACTGAAAGGAGGGAAAAAGGGCTACCTAAGTATGATTCCCAATCAGAGAAAACGATAGACAGCTGTCCCTGATTGAGAACCATACCCGGCCAAAACATAGAAATAAAGAAACATGGCTGAAACGTATAGTTGATCCATCAACACTTTGAGCTCTGGTGGGCTTGCCCTTTAATGTCGGAAACTCGACACATAATCCTTAAGATAACCAGGTGTTGGCCTGGTTCTTCTGGTGCTGCTGGTGGTTGAGGATGAAGCCTTTGTTGCATTAGGCTTAGCTCCTGGATATTTCCTTTGTTCCAAGACCTTTCCCTCAGCTGCTCTCTCCTCCTCTCTTCTTCCTTCCAGTGGAGACAATTCTTCCCTCTCCGCCTCCATTTCCTTTTCACCTGTCTTTGGTTCAGTCATCATCCGGCTCAAAGGACCATTGAAAGATTACTGGAATATGTGTGGGTAGCTGGACAGGTAGGATGACTGACAGTGAAGGTGAACAGGTGGTCACGTGTCAGGTGACAGAGGAATGGATGAGACTGAGGCAGGAATTCCTTTAACCATAAAGTGGTATATTTACTGAGTAGTCTGTGCTGCATCACAAAGGAAACAAAGAACATGTATCCAATCAAATTCATAATCAAACATCAAATCATATCATTCATTATTAACATAATTTAGGGAATTCAACAGTCCAGTTCATTAAGAAGTCAATAGTAATCATCCACGAGTCATTTAGGCTCAGAACTATTTATCATGAATCATGAAAGAATACAAACAGTGAATGGTTATACAATCTATAATCCCCATTATCAACGTCAATCAGTTAGCAAACAATGACATTTCTCATTTCACTCTTTCAATTGTCTCCATGTGTACATATAATTAATTTCAATACACATGAACCATATCTATTGCATAATGGGCCTATGAGGATCCGTAGGGCCGTGATCATTGACAATTCACATTACACAATATGTTTGAAGCGTGCGCTCCAAGCCGTGCTCCGCGGTAATAACTATTAACAGTAATTGAATGGCCCACTCTCCCGATCGCCACAGATAATTCAGATGAAAGGTAAGAGTCGGTGGATTCATGGACGCACAGAACTTCTGGATCAGATGGAGTTAAGGAAGAGAAAACACAGAGATCAGGCGATGGCAATTTCCTCCTTTTGTGGAGTTGAGATCTGTCTGACATTTCCACCTGACCTAATTAAAGCGCCCCTGGCCCAGCTGAGTAAATGGCAATGAATTAAACGATTATTCCACCAATTCAATGGGATTTTTCTACACTATTTGACAGATTTTTTAAAACTTTAGTTTATTTAGTAAATATTTTATTAACTATATTTCTTGAACTGCATTGTTGGTTAAGGGCTTGTAAGTAAGCATTTCATGGTAAGGTCTACACTTGTTGTATTTGGCACATGTGATAAATAAAATTGGATTTGATTTAAGGTATTTTCTGCCATTCTTCTATAGTATCTACAGTATCTATAGTCTCACATTTCTATATTCCCTCAATGTCAATAGTCTCAGTAGTAGTCATAGAAGCTATAGTCTCTATAGACTCTATAGTCTTGCCACATACACATAGAATAACATAACTTAAGACTAGTGGTACCTTTTTATGTTTCATTTCATTGGTTTTATTAAAACATTTTATTTTTATACAAATTAATGCAAATACACTTGCTGAAATCCAGTTGCTGTGTCCCTCAATAGTTTGCGGATGATGTGTATCCAGGGCAGTAAGGGTCTGGTCTCGTCATCTTTTGGTCAGAAAGGAATTTCCCTCACGCTTCATAAAATGTGTCACCGGGGCAATCCCGTTAGTTCTCTTATATACTGCTTACACAGACAAGTTATATTTGCATGATTTACATTATTCATTATTCATCATTAATTCATCATGAATTCATCATTAACGTTTGGTTCATGCATGTGACTGACCAATACCTAACAAGGCTTTCCCTTCCCAAGCTGAGACCTTGAAACTGAGATACCCCTTTTCGGTTCTCAAAGCAATATTCTGGGCGTACTGCCAAATTGCTTATTCCTGCTTGGCACGATAAATCAGTCACTTGAATGAACTCAAACAAATTGGTTATTAGAAAATCACAAACATAAAACGGTCCTTCACAACAGAAATACTGGACAATTTGAACTCTTATGGTGGTGATTTGACAAAATTACAATCATGGTCTTGAATTGGACTCACATTTTTCTGGTCTCGGTCTTGACTTGGTCTCGGGCCCCTTGTCCCCCTCCCAGTCTCGGTCTTGACTCATAGCAGAGATAACAGTCTATGATTTGGGTGGCTGGATTCTTGACAATTCTTAGGGTCTTCCTCTGACACCGTCTGTTTTAGAGGTCCTGGATGGCAGGGAGCTCAGCCCCAGTGATGTACTGGGCCATACACACTACCTTCTGTAGCGCCTTGCAGACGGATGCCAACAGTTGCCATACCAGGCGGTGATGCAGCCAGTCAAGATGCTCTCAATGGTGCAGGAGGAACAGTTGTCAATACATACCACTGTTCCCAGCCCTAGGTTTTGGTTGATATATAACAATCAATGGATGCTTATGTCACCCATTGATTACATGTTGCCATTTGAATGTGCAGTACACCAGAGATGGTGGTTGGTTCCCTCTAAACCTTGACATCTGGGCCTGTTAATGGTTTGCATCCGAAGCTTCTAGGTAAAAGCAGCTTTGAAGGTTGAGGAGGATAAAGTTATTTTTAGGACTAGCAGGGTTTTACAGGCTAATTACAAGTCAGGAACAATTCTGTGAGAGTAAAGTGGAGAGGTTTATGCTTGTGGTGGGCTGAGGTAGGTGGCCTGCTTCACTGGTTCTCATCTTAACCCTTACCATTAAACTCATTACCATTAAACTTAACCCTTACCATTAAACAGATTGTGAGTGACTATGTCTTTGTCTGTTCCCTCAAAGCTTTCAAATACAATGACAAAGTCAACGTGATAAAGCCTTACATTTATGTTTTTTCTCTCTAGTCTGGAATACACACCCACCATGAATGAATCTTAAGGATTTTGTTTTTTAACAAAATCTTAAGGATCTTCCTTAAGGATCTTCCTTTTTCTCTCATTGTAAGTTTCAGCTTCACACAGTATGTCTTAGTCCAGCCCTGTTCAAACACACACAGTTTAGAAGATTTGGGGGAGCACTCTGAGATTCCTTAGCGATGAAACCCTCTGTTAGCTAATTGGCGCACTGGGGCCTTACTGTAAGCGAGAGAGACCAAATGGGGGAGAGAGAGAGAAAGGATAGGAGAGAGTGTGTGAGTGAGAGCTGGGGAGAGAGAATGAAAGAGAGAGAGAGCTGGCATAGAGAAGGAGCAAAAGCAGATTGAAAATGAATTAGTGAGCAGAGGAGTTTACAGGAGCGCCTTTTCAGGAACAGCCTGGAAGCTGCATAGACTACTTCCTGAACTCCCATGGCACTTTTCTTCTTCTTCTTCTCCTCCTTTCCTCCCCCTCTCCTTCTCCATGTCTCCCTAGCTGAGAAGGAGCCCAGGACGACTGGTCTGTTTATACTGGACTAGTCTCTGGGTAGAGTCTCTGTCTGTCACTGTCTGACTCTGTCTGTTTGAGAAGCATAGACAAATGAAAAGACAAAGAAGGCGACAAAAGTGTACACTTTGTCCTGTTTCTGCAAAGCTAGAAATTATGGCCTAAACTCATCAAAGGCGAGCGTGCGAGATGTGTGTGATTTATTTCAGAATGCATTGTTTTGAATTATAATGACCCAGCCGGGAGGGCAGGTTGTCTGCTTTGACGCCTCGGTCAATTAGAACGTTTCTCTATTTTTGCATTTTATCACTGGTGCTGTAGTCACACAAAGCAATATAAAGGTTGTTGTTACTCACTTTTTTCAAGCTCATTTGAATCGGATGTGGTAACTAAGGGTTGAGGCTTTACCATACATGCCAAATTAGACCAATTCATCCACTTATGGAAACACAATATCGCTATAAGCATAGATGATTAGAGACATGGACTATCTTTCTACCATATGGTCACTGCTCTGCCTGTCCCGTCCTTTCCACCCGCCTCACTCTGCTTCTTCCACCCACCCACTTCAGGTGAGTTTTAACCAACCTTTTGTGAATGGACCAACTCCATTAACCCCAAGAGCCATTGGTCAAACAACCCACCATAACTAAAAGCTTACGGCCAGCCTTCCTCTTTTTGAGAGACCGTAGGCATGTTGTTTCATCTCCACCTCTCTACTGTTTCCCTTCTTCTGAGAGAGTTCTTCTATGAGTTCTGTGCTTCAGAGGTCTAACCATTGTATTGTTAATGGGATCAATTCACTTGGAGTCACTGTTACACCTCAATGAATGAATCACCTCAGACCTCATAGATCCAGTCATGTTGGTTAGTAGTGCTTGCCAATCATGCTGTACTCTCATGGTGAATTTGATATATTATTAGAAATTCTGTATAATTTGAATTGATGTATCATTTGAATGTATTTATCATTTGTGTGCCAGTCAGTGGAAAGGGAAAGAACAGACAGTGCTTTTTTGTAGAGGAGTTGGAAGGTATCTTTGGTTGGGCTCTCCAGTTCTTTAGAAATGACATATCCATAATCTGTTCCCCTCACCTGTCTTCAGTGTCAAAATGGCTTCCTGCCTCTCATCAGGGGAGAGGGATTATTTCTTACCCTCTGATCAGTGATATGGAATCAGAATCAAATCCAACTTCATTTTAAATGCATTTAGGTTAACACCTCAATACACTTTACAGTACCTTTCTCTCGTGCGCTCTTTCTCTCTAGATAATGATGGTTAGACTCTGTCGGGGGGTTCTAACTGGACTCTGAGAGGCAGGAAGTGGTCACTGAGGGAGGGCGGGGTTAGGGGCATCAGCTTTGTGACCATCCTGCTGTTAAAACAACCTGCCAGGTCATACACATCTCTGACATGGTTGGGCCTGGCAGAAGGGGTCGACCAATCGTACAAAGCCGCTGGATGGCTTGTAACGTGTGGAACGCTATCAGATATGTATGTCATCATTCCTGAGTTGTTTATGTGTCTGTCCTACTCTGCTCTGGACAGACACCCCAGGAGTTTCTCACGTCTCAGATGAGGGAAAATATTTCCTTGTGTTTGACAGCCTCCCCCTCCTTTCTCCTTTCCACCTCCTCCTCTCCCCTTCCTCATCCTCTCCTTCCTCTCCTCCTTTCCTCCTTCCTCCCTCCCCCCTGAGCGATCTGTCTCCTGTCTTTCAATAAGCTCTTTGTTACCAGGACGATAAGACCTCAAAGAGAAGGAAATTCGGGGGGCGATTCCAGGAAATGGGTCTTGTGACTACCAGAGGCCCCCCCCGACCCCCCTGCTGTGAGACACAGTGGAGCCCTCTCATTCTCGTCTAAACCACTTAATATTTGGTGGAGCAAACCACTTCCCATTCAGAGGGGTGTGGGGGCCCCTGGTCAGAGGTCAGCGTGTCTGACCGTGTGTTGAACAAAGGGCTGTTCGGTGGAGTGAGAGATCATACTCTCTTCTTCTCCACTAAATTACTCAACAAGGGGGAGGCCTTGGCTTAATGCCACATGTACATCATCTTTTTGATCTGATGGGCCAACTTTATCAAATGGTCAACTAAGGAAATTTGCCTTCGCAAGAGAGTGTGAGTTACCCAGAAACATCCTAATATGACTGTGACGTATGTGTATGTATGACATCATTGGAGTTGAACCCTTTTCTGGTGTTTCCATGGAGATGTATTGGCTCAGATCATTGGTTCTTTGTGGTTCTACAGGAAACCAGCCAACTTTCAAACCCCTGATTGTTATTAATAGGCTTTTATTGTTTTCAGAACAGAGGTCTGTTGAAAGGCAACCGGTTCAAAGCCAGCACTGCTTACCTTGGCCCAGGGAGTCCTAGCCAGCCAGCCAGGCAAGGCCTCATGTAATTGGTACATGATTGGTTTATACCAATCTTGAGTCTAAAAATTACAGCACTGATGTTCCTGGGAGGGAGCAGCCATACTGACATAACATAAGCTAGTTGACTTTGTGGAGTTTGGGCTTCCTCACTGACTGACCCTAAAATAAATGATGGAGTTTATGATAGAGAAGAAAGCCTTTATGCTGCAACACTTCAGACTGTGACTCGTTCAGAGAAGTCATGTCAGCAGACAGGTAGTAGATGTGAAGTAACTAGTGAGAGTTAGTAGCCATCATGATACAGTTGATCAAAACTTATGTGGCAAAATAAACATGAGATCTGGTTGGTCCTTCATCAGAGATTCAAACCTATCCACGTTGTTACTCCCTGACAAAGGTCATGCTGGAGAAACTTGTCAATTTTTAAATATTTGTTCCATTGAACATGCCATTTAAAAATAAAGGCATTTTAATTATACCAAGAGGGCCTTGGTCCTCTTCATTTCTCTCCATGTTGTTGAATCTTTCCTTCTCATTCTCTAGAAGCTTTCGAGTGAGCGGAGCGAGCCAGCATCATGTGGGCCTCAACACTGGAAAACTTGTTGAAGGAGTGAACTTCTCATACCATAAGAACTCCTGTGTCCCATACATTCATGTCTTTATGTATTCATTCATCAAGTTGGAACCCTTGTAACTGTAACCATAGTGACCAGCACCATTCTTCCGGGGTTGTCTCTAGCAGGAGACCCCACTCTGCTTTCTTCATCACATTCTAGGGATTTATTTATTATCTTTCATTCCACTTCTCTTTCAATCCCCCTCTCCCCTTCTCTTTCTCTATCTGACAAGGGATTTTGTCTTCCTTTTTCAGTCTCTCATACCTCTGTCAATCTCCCACCCCCTTTCTCTCTCTCCTCACTTCTTCTACTCCACCTTTCCTCTCTCTTTCTCTATCTGACCAAATAGAAGAGTTTCTTCCTCTTTCTCCCACTTTTTCGTCTGTCCAAACTTCTTTTCCCAGTCTTTCTTTATCTGGCAAGATTCAGTCCTGTGTCTTTCTTTCAATCCTTCTCTCT
This sequence comes from Oncorhynchus nerka, assembly GCF_034236695.1. Classification (NCBI taxonomy): domain Eukaryota; kingdom Metazoa; phylum Chordata; class Actinopteri; order Salmoniformes; family Salmonidae; genus Oncorhynchus; species Oncorhynchus nerka. The sequence continues at coordinate 26,570,058 of NC_088399.1, forward strand.
CCCTTACTTCTTTCAATCCCTCTCTCCCCTTTGTCTCTCTATCTGACAGAGATATTCCATCTTTAAGTTGGGCAGAGAGAGTGAGGGGGTTCTCTAAACATCTAGGCAGAGAGAGAGAGACTCTGCAGTTCAATCCCCTCGATTCCCCCGCCTCCTTCTCGACCACTCTCCCCCACTTGCCTTACGCCCTCTTTCTCCCACTGCTCTCCTCTTTCCCCCTCATCTCTCATTTCACCCCCTCCTCTCTCCCCCTACCTCCTTCTCTCTCTCCCCTACCTCCTTCTATCTCACCCCTACCTCACTTCTCTCTTACCCTCTTACTCTCACCATCTCTCTCCCTCACCCCCTCTCCTCCTCCCACTCTCTTCCCTCCTTCTCTCTCTTCTCCCTCTCCCCCTGCTCTCCTTCTCTCTTTACCTCTTCCTCCTCTCCACTCCCCCTTTCCTCCCTCTTTCCCCCTGTCCCAGTTGGTACTGGTCCCGCTGTGCAGTTGGATCCAGATGTAGAGGCCCTGGCCGTCAGCTGCAGTTGTCGTCTGTCGTTCCTGCAGAGAAAGGGAAAATAAGAATGAAGCATTGTGTGAGGGGAGAACAGAGTGTGAGAGGAGAACAGAGTGTGAGGGGAGAACAGAGTGTGAGAGGAGAACAGAGTGTGAGGGGAGAATAGAGTGTGAGAGGAGAACAGAGTGTGAGGGGAGAACAGAGGTGAGAGGAGAACAGAGTGTGAGGGGAGAACAGAGTGTGAGGGAGAACAGAGTGAGGGGAGAACAGAGTGTGAGGGGAGAACAGAGTGTGAGGGGAGAACAGAGTGTGAGAGGAGAACAGAGTGTGAGGGGAGAACAGAGTGTGAGGGGAGAACAGAGTGTGAGAGGAGAACAGAGTGTGAGGGGAGAACAGAGTGTGAGGGGAGAACAGAGAGGGGAGAACAGAGTGTGAGGGGAGAACAGAGTGTGAGGGGAGAACAGAGTGTGAGAGGAGAACAGAGTGTGAGGGGAGAACAGAGTGTGAGGGGAGAACAGAGTGTGAGAGGAGAACAGAGTGTGAGGGGAGAACAGAGTGTGAGGGGAGAACAGAGTGTGAGAGGAGAACAGAGTGTGAGGGGAGAACAGAGTGTGAGGGGAGAACAGAGTGTGAGGGGAGAACAGAGTGTGAGAGGAGAACAGAGTGTGAGGGAAGAACAGAGTGTGAGAGGAGAACACAGAGTGTGAGGGGAGAACAGAGTGTGAGAGGAGAACAGAGTGTGAGAGGAGAACAGAGTGTGAGAGGAGAACAGAGTGTGAGAGGAGAACACAGAGTGTGAGGGGAGAACACAGAGTGTGAGGGGAGAACAGAGTGTGAGGGGAGAACACAGAGTGTGAGGGGAGAACACAGAGTGTGAGGGGAGAACAGAGTGTGAGGGGAGAACACAGAGTGTGAGGGGAGAACACAGAGTGTGAGGGGAGAACAGAGTGTGAGGGGAGAACAGAGTGTGAGAGGAGAACAGAGTGTGAGGGGAGAACAGAGTGTGAGAGGAGAACAGAGTGTGAGAGGAGAACAGAGTGTGAGGGGAGAACAGAGTGTGGGAGGAGAACAGAGTGTGAGGGGAGAACAGAGTGTGATGGGAGAACAGAGTGTGAGAGGAGAACAGAGTGTGAGGGGAGAACAGAGTGTGAGGGTAGAACAGAGTGTGAGAGGAGAACAGAGTGTGAGGGGAGAACACAGAGTGTGAGGGGAGAACAGAGTGTGAGGGGAGAACACAGAGTGTGAGGGGAGAACAGAGGGAGGGGAGAACAGAGAGTGTGAGTGTGGGGAGAAACAGAGTGTGAGAGGAGAACAGAGTGTGAGAGGAGAACAGAGTGTGAGGGGAGAACAGAGTGTGAGAGGAGAACAGAGTGTGAGAGGGAGAACAGAGTGTGAGAGGAGAACAGAGTGTGAGGGGAGAACAGAGTGTGATGGGAGAACAGAGTGTGAGAGGAGAACAGAGTGTGAGGGGAGAACAGAGTGTGAGGGGAGAACAGAGTGTGAGAGGAGAACAGAGTGTGAGAGGAGAACAGAGTGTGAGAGGAGAACAGAGTGTGAGGGGAGAACAGAGTGTGAGGGGAGAACAGAGTGTGAGGGGAGAACAGAGTGTGAGGGGAGAACAGAGTGTGAGGGGAGAACAGAGTGTGAGAGGAGAACAGAGTGTGAGAGGAGAACACAGAGTGAGGGGAAGACGGCTGAGGCACCTAGCTTTGAGGAGAGGAGGAGGAGGGAACAGAAAAGTCGAGAACAAGCTTCTCTGTTCTCAGTGTTTTAGATATTCTCTTATACATGATTCAGGCCAATCATGCATATTCATCTCTTCTTTTATACAACCCCAAGCCCATTACCTATGACCCTTTCTCACCAACCTTCACTTCTAACATGGTGATAGACTAGGATAGGCTAGGTGCAGTTTCCACGATATTGCTTAAACAAATCCGATCCTTTAGGGTATAGAATAGGGGTTGATTTGAGGCATTACGGGCCTCTGTCTGCCTGTGAAGCACTGGCAGTCTGGTACAAAAGTATAAAACTCACCCCAAACCCTTTCACATTCACTTAACTTCCTCATGGCTGGATCCAATCAAATCTGCAATATAACACACTTAAGAATGTGGGTGGGGGATTCAGCAGTTGTATAACCAAATGCATGCGATAACAATTAGCTTATGAGGAAAACCCACACATCATTCATAAGCGGATCAATAGAGTCTAATGTTGCAACGCTAGTCATGTGGTCTGGAATGGGAAGTGTTTTAATGTCTCTGTCATGCTACAGCAGAGAGAGAGTCACGAAACAAGACATTAGTCTATGTGCTCCATGTATGTCAAAGAGAGGAGAACAAGGGCCTGTGTTAGTTACACAATGAATGTGGGAAGGGTTGTTTTCGGCAGCTTAAAACCGACCTGTAATTACTTTCAATCTAAGTCTAATTAGTAGCACATTGCTGGGGTCAACCTCTGCCTGAACCCTGGGATGCCCTCAAGGTTACTACACCATCCCTGAAGCAGCTAAAGATCTGACTACCAGCCTAATGGGTATTTTTTCCTTAGGCAGACATCTTCCTATAGAGGTGAAGAAGTACTGGCCTGAGCTACTTTGACCCTCCCTGAAGTGAAACGTCTGCCTCTGGTTAAAGCAGCAACAGAGCTAGCTACTGGCCTAATGTGGATTTGCCTCAGTGGGTGAAGTAGACCTACCGCTGATGTTGTGAATCTGATAAGTCAGAGGGCTGTAAAAACCTTTAGACATTAACTTGAGTAGCAGTAAATCTGTTATCTGTATCATAAAAATATTCTCTGGTCTGAATCCTCTTAACAGGCAAACATTACAACACGTCTTTTGTCATTTGAATTAAAACAAGTTGTCCTTTTGGTTTAAGTGAGCAAAGCTGTCAGTCAGAATTTGTGTCGCTCCACTCTGCTCTAACCAGTAGCTGACCTTGGCATCGAAGGGTGAATTCTTCCGAGTCCGGAGTCCAGAGAAATCCGACACCTTGAATTCCACATTTTAACCAACGTTCAAATACAAAACCCTTCTCCATTCCTGCTGCTTCATCATTTGGCCTGCGGGAAGAAAGAGCTCTTTCTCATTGCTCTGTTTATTTTCACACCTCTCTCTGTATTGGCTGCCTAGCCCTCGTCTGTGATTCTCAGGTATGCTGCAGGGCTCAGTGTCTGGCACTCTTTACTTCACTTTAGTCTCTCTACAGAGAACGTTTTGTGTTCAGCAGTCGACCAATACTACATTTTCTAGTAATTTCCACTTTCTCTATTTTATTTGGTAAATTTTGATTGGTCTCCATTATCATTTTTCTCCTATTTCGCTTCTAATGTTGTTTCTTTCTCCCTCCTCCCTCCTCTCCCCTTCCTCCTCTCTCCTCCCTCCTCCCAGTTCAAGGCAGGTGTTTCCAGGGGTGGTTTGTGTCTGATGCTCCAGCCCCTGTTCCTGGTCTAACTCAAGCTTGACAATGTCTCTCTACGCTGCCTTCTGCACCATGCAGTGAAAGCTGCTGGCTCGCTACCCAGGTAACTTAAGTTTCTCTGTCTCTGTCAGTTGTTACACATCCTAACTGCTGTGTCTGTTAAGTCTGTAGAGAAAGTGAAGTGTGACTCCTGACTGGGTTTTTATTACTTTGGATCTGCAGAATGAAGCGCTATAGCATGAGGGTAGTATATTTACAAATTGTGCACACAAAAACACACATGTCCCTGCTACATTTCATATTTCTCTGCCCTCCAGGCTGTGATCGATGGTTCCCCCATCCTGGCTTGGAGAACAGTTCTGGAACCAACCGTTTTAAGGCTGGTTCTGATAGTCCTCTGAAGCTAGTGATGCTGTTTGATGTGGGGGCAGACCCAGAGGAGAGGGGTGAGGTGTCTGACCAACACGTAGTGGACAACCTCCTCAGCAGACTGGGCCACTACCTGCAGCCTTTTTTTCCAGGTACTTCATGGGCAGCCCAAACAGATAATTATGTAATATTGTAGATTCTATGTGATATTGTTCTATGCCAGTTGAAAGAAAGCTTCTACTATGCCATTATGCATGCAATAAAACACATGAAAAGGGTGAATAAATGGTTTGTAACACATCATTAGTTTACTTAATGACTGTGACATCATCATTGTTTATTATCCCTCAACCACTGTGTTAGGTAAGTTGAGTTAGAGCCGTTGTGTAAACAGAGCTGGCTATACCTGTTGCTGATTTCCTCCTTCTGCATCTGGTTAAACTTCATTTATTCTACATTCTGAAGCTCTAGTCCCCTCTTGAGTGTCAAACAGGGATGTTAACAGAAAGAGCAGCCCATAGGATCAGCTTCATGACTCACATGGATTGTAGCAGAAACAGCAGGGTTGTGGGTTTGGTTTCCACTTATCTCTAAATGTTTGACTTCGGCTACTTCTTGAATATGTGTTACCTGTAAGTAGGTTTGAATACAGTAAATATACTGTATAGTAGAGTTAGTTTCATAACTTTACTTACCATGTTATAACACCTATGTGATTAAGGTCACTTACTCCTGCTGCGGTTGTTTTAAGAGTTTCTGAATAGGTGCTGAATGGGTTAGGAGTATTTTAGTGGTCAGAGGTTAGAAACATGAGGAATGTCCCAGGCCCTGCTGCTCTCCCTGTTATCATGGCCAGAGACATAACACCCACACCCCAATCGCACACACTGTCTATCTCATTATCAGAGAGAGGCCGTATATAGTATGTGTCTGCATGCATGTGTGCATGTGATTTTTGGATTCACTTAAAGTTCTAACTCTGTGTGCTTTTAGGTGTCTGAAGAGATTGGTCTCATGACCTTTTGGTTCGGCGAGCCAGTGATATGTGAACATTTGAATCCCTAAACATAATATCATACTAATGTAGTACACTTGTTAGTGCAGAATAACAAACAGAAGTAAAAACATTCCCCCAGTGACCATTTCCATCTCTAAGAAACACATTTCCTCTTTATAATGCTTAAAATGACTTCTGCTTTCTGACCCCCCCTCCGGCAAGCAGCATGCTGGGTAATTACAGGAAATGCCCCCTGCAGAGGGCCGATGACCTGGTCACTAATGTGGGTCACATGAACTTTAACCCTTGGCCAGTCATTTGAGATGGCTGACAGCAGGAGAAAAACAAACAATCCACGTTAGTTTTAGTAAAAACAAAATACTTGTTACACGGTAAAGATTTTAATCATGTCAATACATCCTTTGTCAAAGAGTTATTAGAAGAAAGATATTCTCAACTATATATTATGTGTGTCAGAGGGGAGAGAGTGTGACGGCTTTCTAATGGTGAAGGAGAGTCGGACCAAACTGCAGCGTGTCTATTGCGATTCATCTTTAATAAAAAAACGTAACACACAACAAAACACTAACACTACAAAACGAAAACAGCCTATACAAGTGTCTACTAACCTCTAACCAGGACATCAAGACACACAGGACAATCACCCACAATCCAACCAAAGAATATGGCTGCCTAAATATGGTTCCCAATCAGAGACAACGGTAAACACCTGCCTCTGATTGAGAACCACTTCAGACAGCCATAGACTCTCCTAGAACACCCCACTAAGCTACAATCCCACTATACACACATTCCAAAATCCCAAGACAAAACACACCACAATACAAAAACTCTATGCCACACCCTGGCCTGACCCAATACATGAAGAAAACACAAAATACTTAGACCAGGGCGTGACAGAGAGGTACTTTTGTGTGGCCCAAAAATGATTTAAGCCTAGATCAGATCAAGCGTTAACCAACGATAGCTGACAACCGCATAGGTTGGTGGTGTGAACGGCTCTCTATCCACCGAATGTGTACCAAACTCACTAAAAGTGGCAGTAATAAAGCCTCTCTTGAAAAAGCCAAACCTTGACCCAGAAAATATAAAAAACTATCAGCCTATATCAAATCTCCCATTCCTCTCAAAAATGTTTGTTGCGCTGGAACTCACTGTCTTCCTGAAGACAAACAATGTATACGAAACGCTTCAGTCTGGTTTTAGACCTCATCATAGCACTGAGACTGCACTTGTGAAGGTGGTAGATTACCTTTTAATGGCGTCAGACCGAGGCTCTGCATCTGTCTAAGTGCTCCTAGACCTTATTGCTGCTTTTGATACCATCGATCACCACATTCTTTTGGAGAGATTAGAAACCCAAATTGGTCTACATGGACAAGTTCTGTCCTGGTTTAGGTCTTATCTGTCGGAAAGATATCAGTTTGTCTCTGTGTATGGTTTGTCCTCTGACAAATCAACTGTAAATTTCGGTGTTCCTCAAGGTTCCATTTTAGGACCACTATTGTTTTCACTATATTTTACCTCTTTGTGATGTCGTTCGGAAACGTAATGTTAACTTTCACTGCTATGTGGAGGACACACAACTGTATATTTTGATGAAACATTGTGAAGCCCCAAAATTGCCCTCCCTGGAAGCCTGTGTTTCAGACATAAGGAAGTGGATGGCTGCAAATGTTATACTTCTAAACTCGGACAAAACAGAGATGCTTGTTCTAGGTCCCAAGAAACAAAGATCTTCTGTTGAATGTGACAATTAATCATGATGGTTGTACAGTCGTCTCAAATAAAACTGTGAAGGACCTCGGCGTTACTCTGGACTCTGGACCCGTTACTCAAGACTGTTTCAAGGACAGCTTTTTTTCCATCTACATAACATTGCAAAAATCTAAAACTTTCTGTCCAAAAATTATGCAGAAAAATTCATCTATGCTTTTGTCACTTCTAGGTTAGACTACTGCAATGCTCTACTTTCCGGCTACCCGGATAAAGCACTAAATGAACTTCAGTTAGTGCTAAACACAGCTGCTAGAATCTTGACTAGAAAATAATTTGATTATATTACTCCAGTGCTAGCCTCTCTACACTGGCTTCCTGTTAAGGCAAGGGCTGATTTCAAGGTTTTACTGCTAACCTACAAAGCTTTACATGGGCTTGCTCCTACCTATCTTTCCGATTTGGTTCTGCCGTACATACCTACACGTACGCTACAGTCACAAGACACAGGCCTCCTTACTGTCCCTAGAATTTCTGAGTAAACAGCTGGATGCAGGGCTTTCTCCTATAGAGCTCCATTTTTATGGAATGGTCTGCCTACCCATGTGAGAGAGACAGACTCGATCTCAACCTTTAAGTATTTATTGAAGACTCATCTCTTCAGTAGGTCCTATGATTGAGTGTAGTCTGGCCCAGGTGTGTGAAGGTGAACGGAAAGGCACTGGAGCAACAAACCACCCTTGCTGTCTCTGCCTGGCCGGTTCCCCTCTCTCCACTGGGATTCTCTGCCTCTAACCCTATTACAGGGGCTGAGTCACTGGCTTACTGGTGCTCTTCCATGCCGTCCCTAGGAGGGGTGCGTCACTTGAGTGGGTTGAGTCACTGAAGTGATCTTCCTGTCTGGGAAGGCACCCCCCCTTGGGTTCTGCCGTGGTGGAGATCTTTGTGGGCTATACTTGGCCTTGTCTCAGGATGGTAAGTTGGTGGTTGAAGATATCCCTCTAGTGGTGTGGGGGCTGTGCTATAGCAAAGTGGGTGGGGTTATATCCTGCCTGTTTGGCCCTGTCCGGGGGTATCGTCGGATGGGGCCACAGTGTTTCCCGACCCTCCTGTCTCAGCCTCCAGTATTTATGCTGCAGTAGTTTATGTATCGGGGGTCTAGGGTCAGTCTGTTATATCTGGAGTATTTCTCCTCTTATCCGGTGTCCTGTGTGAATTGAAGTATGCTCTCTCTCTCTTTCTGTCTTTTTCTCTCTTTCTCTCTTTCTCTCTTTCTCTCTTTCCTAGGACCATGCCTCAGGACTACCTGGCCTGATGACTCCTTGCTGTCCCCAGTCCACTTGGCTGTGCTGCTGCTCCAATTTCAACTGTTCTGCCTGCGGCTATGGAACCCTGACCTGTTCACTGGACGCGCTACCTGTTCCAGACCTGCTGTTATAAACTCTCTAGAGACAGCAGGAGCGGTAGAGATACTCTGAATGATCGGCTTTGAAAAGCCAACTGACATTTACTCCTGAGGTGCTGACCTGTTGCACCCTCGACAACCACTGTGATTATTATCATTTGACCCTGCTGGTCATTTATGAACATTTGAATATCTTGGCCATGTTCTGTTATAATCTCTACCCAGCACAGCCAGAAGAGGACTGGCCACCCCTCATAGCTTGGTTCCTCTCTAGGTTTCTTCCTAGGTTCTGGCCTTTCTAGGGAGTTTCTCCTAGCTACCGTGCTTCTACACCTGCATTGCTTGCTGTTTGGGGTTTTAGGCTGGGTTTCTGTACAGCACTTTGTGACATCAGCTGATGTAAGAAGAGCTATATAAATACATTTGATTCATTGATTGAGTGTACTTGTCACGTTCCTCATAACTATGAGACCAAGGCGCAGCATGATAAGAATACATTCTTCTTTATTTACACGAAGAACACTTAAACAAACTAACGTGACGCTATAAACAGGAGTGCTGACATGCAACTACACATAGACAATAACCCACAAAACCAAAATGGCAACATAAATAGGATCCCCAATCAGAGACAACGATAAACAGCTGCCTCTGATTGGGAACCAATTCAGGCCACCATAGACCTACATATACCTAGACATACAAGAAACCCCATAGATATACAAAAACCATAGACAGGACAAAAACACCTAGACAATACAAAAACTAAATCAACCACCCTCGTCACACCCTGACCTAACCAAAGTATTAAAGAAAACAAAGATAACTAAGGTCAGGGCATGACAGTACTGTAATTGTGTTAGAGCTGACAAATCGGTGAGCAGCTGCTGTTGATCATTGTCATGAAGCCACACCTGTCACACTCACGTTAGAAGTTCAGAACGAGAAAATGTAGATTGCATCTCACATTCCAGTGTTCGAACTTGTAAATAAGGCTGCATGGGTTTCTCTGAGTGATACTCTGTGCAGCCACTGGCAATGTTTGCTTTAGGTATAATGCCAGGATCCACTTGTGGATCTGACAGCTCTAATGCAGTTCCACCACCTACAACGCTGAAACAGACGTTATGTGGATGTCGGTTAAAGGGGAACTGATTGAATATAGCCCTTAGTTTAGAATGTAGTCCTCCCGCTTCCCTCCTCCACATTCCCATTCCTCCAATATGGTCTCTCTCTCTCTCTCTCTCTCTCTCTCTCTCTCTCTCTCTCTCTCTCTCTCTCTCTCTCTCTCTCTCTCTCTCTCTCTCTCTCTCTCTCTCTCTCTCTCTCTCTCTCTCTCTCTCTCTCTCTCTCTCTCTCTCTCTCTCTCGTGTCACCTTTGACACATCAGCAGCAGGCCTGTGATCTCACTAACCACAACACTAACAACCCCCTTCTCTCACACAGTCAGTTATATACATCTCTCTCTCACTCACAACTGTGCTGTTTACTCATGGCTTATTCCCTCCCCTCCTTCATTCCCCCTCTCTCCCATTCATCTCTTTCTCACTTCATTTATTAAGAGCCTTTTAACTGTAGCTCTCTCCTGCCATTTCCTGTGGGGAATTATGGTTTGGTGGTGTGTGTGTGTGTATGAAGGGGTAGAGTGTCAAAGTGTGTGCCTGCTTTTCACGACCGACACTAATTACTGAGAACGACTGGCAGAATGAGGGTGAAAAATGTACTGCATGCGGAGCGGTCTGCTGAGGTCACAGGTCATATTCACGGTTCCTCTAAATACAAACCACCGTACTGTAGCTAATAGCTAGGTAGTGCAGAGTTGACATACTGTAGCTAATAGCTAGGGACTGCAGAGTTGACATACTGTAGCTAATAGCTAGGGACTGCAGAGTTGACATACTGTAGCTAATAGCTAGGGACTGCAGAGTTGACATACTGTAGCTAATAGCTAGGGACTGCAGAGTTGACATACTGTAGCTAATAGCTAGGGACTGCAGAGTTGACATGCTGTAGCTAATAGCTAGGGACTGCAGAGTTGACATACTGTAGCTAGCTCGGGACTGCAGAGTTGACGTGTGACATAACATTTTAAAGTAGACCCTGATCGCACCAGACTCACTAAGTGAATATAGTTACAAAGAGTTCCTTAGTTTGGTCTGATTTCACCTTGTGAGATACAGTGTAGTTTGTTACTGTATGCTAGGTTTGTTCCTGGGAAATCACTAATAACTTTACTGGAGCTAATAACCTTACTGAAGCTAATAACCCTAGTCTTCCTAAATCGTCTGCAGCATTATCTATACATTTGACTCAATGTTTGCTCTATTTTCTGATGTGAACAGAATAGTCCATCTTGTAGCAGACTTTAATACAGGAACTAGATATCCCCTAACCTTTTACTACAGTGGGCTAAATCAGGGTCACACAGTGTTTCTTGTTAGTCTTAAACAAATCTACTTTGAAACAAAATTATACACTTCACACACGTAGTTAGGGGCCTAAAAAAATAAGATACCTACACCATATCAGATATACAGTGTATATTTATTCAATTTTGAGTTTGCATCCCAATATGACACTTAAATACATCACAGAATAATTAAATATAACAAATTAAATATAACGGCTAGTGTGTTTATTGAGCTGTACACTGAGGTGGCTATTTGGTATGTAGCCCACCCAATTTACCTACCTCATCCCCATACTGTTTTTATTTTATTTACTTTTCTGCTCTTTTGCACACCAGTATCTCTACCTGATAAATCTGATCATTTATCACTCCAGTGTTAATCTGCTAAATTGTAATTATTCGCTCCTATGGCCTATTTATTGCCTACCTCCTCATGCCTTTTGCACACAATGTATATAGATCATTTTTTCCCTACTGTGTTATTGACTTGTTAATTGTTTACTCCATGTGTAACTCTGTGTTGTCTGTTCACACTGCTATGCTTTATCTTGGCCAGGTCGCAGTTGCAAATGAGAACTTGTTCTCAACTAGATTACCTGGTTAAATAAAGGTGAAATAAAAAATAAATAAAATAAAATAAATATTCTAGTGATTCCCCAACATCTTGTCAACATGTGCCACAAAAAATGGAGCAGATATCTTATACCAATCTGTCTTTATAGACGTTTATCCATAACAAGGCCTAGGCGTCCCTTAGTGTCCAAAAATCTCCCCAAAATGTCACATTTTGAAACATTGTTATTTTCATTCATATAACTTATCAAATAGATAGATATGACAGTGGCCCTCCTCAGCCCTGATTCCCCTGATAGATATGACAGTGGCCCTCCTCAGCCCGATGCCCCTGATAGATAAATATGACAGTGGCCCTCCTCAGCCACCATGCCCCTAATACATAAATATGACAGTGGCCCTTCTCAGCCCCGATGCCCCTAACACATAAATATGACAGTGGCCCTCCTCAGCCCTGATGCCCCTGATAGATATGGCAGTGGCCCTCCTCAGCCCTGATGCCCCTGATAGATATGACAGTGGCCCTCCTTAGCCCTGATGTCCTGATAGACAGATATGACAGTGGCCCTCAGCCCTGATGCCCCAAATAGATAAATATGACAGTGGCCTTCCTCAGCCCTGATGTCCTGATAGATAGATATGACAGTTGCCCTCCTCAGCCTCGATGACCCAAATAGATGAATATGACAGTGGCCCTCCTCAGCCCTGATAGATAGACAGACAGACAGACAGACAGACAGACAGACAGACAGACAGACAGACAGACAGACAGACAGACAGACAGACAGACAGACAGACAGACAGACAGACAGACAGACAGACAGACAGACAGACAGATGGATGGATATGACAGTGGCCCTCTTCAGCCCTGATGCCCCTTGTCGTCCTCGCCAGTGTCAGACCCCCCCGCAACCCCTTGATTCCATTCTGGAATGTCCACACGGATGGAATCCACTGGCCTGGGGAAGTTCTCAGTCTCTCTCACATAGTGAAGTCTGTCTGGTAGAGGAACTCCAAAAAAGATTGTGTCTTTATGTGTGTGTGTGTCTGTGCAGCCTGCCTGCCTATGAAAACATATCAGAGATCCTTTACTGACCAATGCAGTCAGGAATGTGTTGGACCTTGAGCCTCGCTCGCTCACAGGCCAGTGGAAATAGAAGTGCTCATCACACCCAACCCTCAGAAAACATTATCCTACAGATCCATCAACTAGTTTATACGCTCACACACGCGCGCGCGCACACACACACACACACACACACACACACACACACACACACACACACACACACACACACACACACACACACACACACACACACACACACACACACACACACACACACACACACACACACACACACACACACACACACACACACACACACACACACACACACACACACACACACACACACACACACACACACACACACACACACCCCCTTTAGGAGGAGGTACGTGCTTAGTGTTAGGTCGCCCATGCCCTCCTGGTGTGTGTGTGTGTGTGTGCGCACTTGTGTGTGTGTGTGCACGTGTGTGTGTGTGTGTGTGTGTGTAGTCATAATAAAGACACAAAGCTCTGCTCTACGGTAAACAAACAGAGCTAGAGACAGCCCACTTCCCTTATCTCTCTGCTGTCACGGGAACTGTGTCAAGAATGCCCTTGATGTATGTGTGTTCTGCATCAAAAGTCACATCAAAAGCACTACTTTTTTAAAATCAAAATATGTTTTTTCGAAGGAAACTACTCCAAGCTACAAAAAAAACGATAAAAACCTGTCAAACATTGCACTCTGGTAATGATAGTTTTCTTCAAACCTCCTTGGTTGAATGCACTTAGGAAGTACCAATAACTGTTTCTCATTTTCATTCAAATCTCATTCAATTTACCAAGAAGCACAATTATAAGTCAGAGAGTTCCTGGCACCAGTTGTCCCCTTCTCCAGTCACAGCAGTCCATTCAGCCTGATCCCCTGCCCTGTAACCTAAACACAATGTCAACGCATACACAAAAGCTGTTGTTTCTCCCTATTCCTGTTTTCCAATGGGACACATGCACAACTCTGTACTGAGATATCTGCTATGAATGGGCGCCAGCTCTCTCCATTCAAACTGAAACACACCAGACAATAAGTACTAGAATGGGACAATACAAACATTCATATAAGTAAATTATGTTTAACTAAGATTTCAGTATGACCTCTAAATTGTAGGTCTTCACTCAAAATGTTGGACCCGTTCCAAAATTGACCTGGGACTTTCCCTACCAGACCCGATATGCATAAGTATTTTATTTTAATATAGAGCCCCATTCGATTGGACCCAGAAGCTGATAAAGTGCGAGAGGAGGGAGAGAGGTTCTGCTCTAGCAGGCAGGCAGGGGACGTACTGTGAGCTAGTGACATGGTGATTACGAGTAGGGAGGGGGGAGGGAAAGAGAAGAGACAGCAATCAAGTTGACTTCCGCTATAGTAGACTAATAGTTGCCATAGCTAGGTTATTTATCATCAAATATGATGACGTAGTTCCTGTCTTGACTGCATCAAACTGGGAGAAGCTAGTTAAGCTAGCTAACTGAGGCTACAGTGCATGCGCTTTCTCCTCCTACAGTTACAAATAACAACAACTCCATTCAGAATATTAAGTAGCAGCCTACCTGTTGGCTCTTGGTCATTTTCCTTTAACTTTTCATTCTGTAATGTTCATTTCATCTTCCATTGATGACATATTGCCTAACTTTTGCCACACATAGAGCGAAGCTCTATGACTGTAGCCTATCGCCTCTTTGATGACTTATAATTGGCCAACAACTAGCTACACCCGCCACGCTTCACTCTTGTGAAAAGCAAGAACAAACGCAGTAATAATAAAATGTCTCTCTTTCTACTGCGCAGTGGCGTTCGGATCTGTACGGGCCATTCCGGACAAGTCAGTTAGAATTACACAGGGATGCAACTTTGGGTTTTAGGAGTGGGTGGGACATAATTATTATAATTTTTTCAGTTTTTATCCAATCGGATAAACACTCCAAACAGCCTACTCGGCCTATCGGAGGCGTCCGCATGGTCCTTAAGCACACCGTTGCCTCGTTTTGAATCAGATTCCAATGATAAAACTGTGGGGGACAAAAATACAATTTCAGAATGTGGGGGGACATGTCCCCCCATCCTCAGTGAAAGTTGCGCCCCTGGAATTACACATAACTGAAACCCGTGACAATCATATTAGTCCCGACCCAGACTCCTGACATTATTTTGAATTTGGGATCCGGATCTGCTCCGGTCCTTGACCGGGTCTTGGGTATTTTGCTACCTCTAATCTAAATCCTCTGTCTTGTCTAAACAATGTAAATTGTTCAGCCTAAATGACATTGGAACTTGTGTCCATTATTCAACCTTGTTTAGCTGTTGATAATTGTAGGCTGGGGTAGATATAAGTGTGCATGGCAGATACAATATATAAGGGAAGTAGGGCAGACATAGGGCATGTAGGACAGATATAGAGCATGTAGGGCAGATATATGGGATGTAGGGCAGATATGGGGCATGTAGGACATATATAGGGTAAATAGGACAAATAAAGGGCATGTAGGGCAGATATTGGGCATATAGGACAGATATAGGGCAGAAATAGGGCATGTAGAACAGATATAGGGCATGTAGGACAGCTATGGGGAATGTAGGACAGATATAGGGGATGTAGGACAGATAAAGGGCATGTAGTGCAGATATAGGGCATTTGATGGGCAGATATAGGGCATGTAGGACAGATATATGGCATTTGGTGGGCAGATATAGAGCATGTGGGACAGATATAGGGTATATAGAACATATATAGGCCATGTGGGTCAGATATAGGGCATGTAGGGCAGATATAGGTAATGTAGGTCAGATATAGCAGATGTAGGGCAGATATAGGGGATGTAGGGAAGATATAGGGCATGTAGGGCAGATATAGAGCATGTGGGACAGATATAGGGTATATAGAACATATATAGGCCATGTGGGTCAGATATAGGGCATGTAGGGCAGATATAGGTAATGTAGGTCAGATATAGCAGATGTAGGGCAGATATAGGGGATGTAGGGAAGATATAGGGCATGTAGGGCAGATATAGGGTATGTCGGACAGATATAGGTTATGTAGGACAGATAAAGGGCATGTAGGGCAGATATAGGGGATGTAGAATAGAAAAAGGGCATGTAGGTTAGATATAGGGCATGTAGGATATATATAGGCCATGTAGGACAGATAAAGAGCATGTAGGGCAGATATAGGTCATGTAGGTCAGATATAGCAGATATAGGACAGATATAGGGGATGTAGGGCAGATTTAGGGCATGTAGGGCAGATAAAAGGCATGTAGGACAGATACAGGACATGTAGGACAGATATATGGCCTGTAGGACATATATAGGGTATATAGAACATATGTAGGGCATGTAGGGCAGATATAGGGCATGTATGGCAGATATAGGGCATGTAGGGAAGATATAGGGTATGTAGGACAGATATAGGGGATGTAGAACAGATAAAGGGCATGTAGGGCAGATATAAGGCATGTATGACAGATATAGGGCATGCAGGGCAGATATAGGGCATGTAGAGCAGATATAGGGCACGTTGGACAGATCTAGGGCAAGTAGGGCAGATATAGGGGATGTTTTTTGTTTAATTTATTTCACCTTTATTTCACCAGGTAAGCCAGTTGAGAACAAGTTCTCATTTACAACTGCAACCTGGCCAAGATAAAGCAAAGCAGTGCAACACAAACAACAACACAGAGTTACACATGGAATAAACAAACGTACAGTCAATAACACAAAATGAAAGTCTATATACAGTGTGTGCAAAAGATGAGGGAGGTAAGGCAATAAATAGGCCGTAGTGGTGAAATAATTACAATTTAGCAAATAAACACTGGAGTGATAGATGTGCAGAAGATGAATGTGCAAGTAGATATACTGGGGTGCAAAGGAGTAACAAAAAAAATATTAATAAAATAAATAACAATATGGGGATGAGGTAGTTGGTGGGCTATTTACAAATGGGCTGATCTGTAAGCTGCTCTGATAGCTGATGCTTAGTTTTTTTTAATTTTTTTTATTTCACCTTTATTTAACCAGGTAGGCTAGTTGAGAACAAGTTCTCATTTGCAACTGCGACCTGGCCAAGATAAAGCATAGCAGTGTGAACAGACAACACAGAGTTACACATGGAGTAAACAATTAACAAGTCAATAACACAGTAGAAAAAAAATGGGCAGTCTATATACAATGTGTGCAAAAGGCATGAGGAGGTAGGCGAATAATACAATTTTGCAGATTAACACTAGGGTGATAAATGATCAGATGGTCATGTACAGGTAGAGATATTGGTGTGCAAAAGAGCAGAAAAGTAAATAAATAAATAAAAAAAAGTATAAAAACAGTATGGGAATGAGGTAGGTGAAAATGGGTGGGCTATTTACCAATAGACTATGTACAGCTGCAGCGATCGGTTAGCTGCTCGGATAGCTGATGTTTGAAGTTGGTGAGGGAGATAAAAGTCTCCAACTTCAGCGATTTTGCAGTTCGTTCCAGTCACAGGCAGCAGAGTACTGGAACGAAAGGCGGCCAAATGAGGTGTTGGCTTTAGGATGATCAGTGAGATACACCTGCTGGAGCGTGTGCTACGTAGTGGTGGATGGGTGTTGCCATCGTGACCAGTGAACTGAGATAAGGCGGAGCTTTACCTAGCATGGACTTGTAGATGACCTGTAGCCAGTGGGTCTGGCGAAAAAATGGGCAGTCTAATATGTAGCGAGGGCCAGCCGACTCAGAGCATACAGGTAGAGATATTGGTGTCGCAGAAAAGTGGTGGGTGGTATGAAAATGGGTGCTTTGGTGACAAAACGGATGGCACTGTGATAGACTGCATCCAGTTTGCTGAGTAGAGTGTTGAGAAGCCACCTAGCATTTGTAGAGATGACATCTGGCCGAAATCGAGGATCGGTAGGATAGTCAGTTTTACTACATTTTGTAGGGCACTGTAAGCTTGGCGGCGTGAGTGAAGGAGGCTTTGTTGCGGAATAGAAAGCCGACTCTTGATTTGATTTTCGATTGGAGATGTTTGATGTGAGTCTGGAAGGAGAGTTTGCAGTCTAGCCAGACACCTAGGTACTTATAGATGTCCACATATTCAAGGTCGGAACCATCCAGGGTGGTGATGCTAGTCGGGCATGCGGGTGCAGGCAGCGATCGGTTGAAAAGCATGCATTTGGTTTTACTCGCGTTTGAGAGCAGTTGGAGGCCACGGAAGGAGTGCTGTATGGCATTGAAGCTCGTTTGGAGGTTAGATAGCACAGTGTCCAATGACGGGCCGAAAGTATATAGAATGGTGTCGTCTGCGTAGAGGTGGATCAGGGAATCGCCCGCAGCAAGAGCAACATCATTGATATATACAGAGAAAAGAGTCGGCCCGAGAATTGAACCCTGTGGCACCCCCATAGAGACTGCCAGAGGACCGGACAGCATGCCCTCCGATTTGACACACTGACCTCTGTCTGCAAAGTAATTGGTGAACCAGGCAAGGCAGTCATCCGAGAAACCGAGGCGATATGAGTCCAGCTTCAGTGATTTTTGCAATTCGTTCCAGTCATTGGCAGCAGAGAACTGTAAGGAAAGGTGGCCAAACTAGGAATTGGCTTTGGGGGTGACCAGTGAAATATACCTGCTGTGGCGGTGCTATGGGTGGGTGCTGCTATGGTGACCAGTGAGCTGAGATAAGGCGGGGCTTTACCTAGCAAAGACTTCTAGATGACCTGGAGCCAGTGGGTTTGGCGATGAATATGAAGCGAGGGCCAGCCAACGAGGGCATACAGGTCGCAGTGGTGGGTAGTATATGGGGCTTTGGTGCAAAACGGATGGCACTGTGATAGACTGCATCCAATTTGCTGAGTAGAGTGTTGGAGGCTATTTTGTAAGGATCGGTAGGATGGTCAGTTTTACGCGGGTATGTTTGGCAGCATGAGTGAAGGATGCTTTGTTTGTGAAATAGGAAGCCGATTCTAGATTTAATTTTGTAGTACAGATATAGGGCATATAGAACAGATATAGGGCATGTAGGGCAGATATAGGGGCTCTATGGCAAATATAGGGGATGTAGGGCAGATAATACAGGGCTGAGATAGAGCAATTTGCTTTGGCAATGTAAACGTGTTTCCCATGCCAATAAAACCATTTTAATTTAATTTAATTGAGAGAGAGAGGGAGGGAGCGAGAGAGAGAGAGAGAGAGAGAGAGAGAGAGAGCGAGACAGAGACATTAAATGCTAACAGGAGGATAACGTCACTAGCTCCCAAATGTAGGCATGCTGGTCTGGAGAAAAAGGCTCGCAGCTCTGTTATCCGTGGTCACAGAGAGCGTGGGGGAGGAAGACACTTGGACCAAGGAGTCGTGTGGGTAGAAGAAACACACCGGCGTTATCCAAAAGGAAAACTTCTAACCCAAAGACAGCGGTTTTCAAAAAAATCTTTAGGTTAGTTGGATTTTTTATTGGAAAGCGAGCATATTGAACACCGGACGTTTTGCACAACTTGGAAAACCTATTCGTAAGTAAAGGGGAAGGATTTCTTCTGCATTTCAATACGCTTCTCGTTTATTCCTCCCCTTATATCTCTACACATGTTTCCTATTCACTTCGTTTCCCACTTTTCAAATTTCCAACAACGCTCAGCATACTTTTGAGCTATGTTAATTTCATTGTAAATGCAGGCCTAATTACTTTCATTTGTCTGAGAGCTGCTGGTTCGGCGTTTTCCCCAGTCGCTGAAGGGGAAACTCGTGGCAGGAAAGCCGAACAGAATGACGAATAGTTTGCCAGGCAACGTTGCACATTCTAGCATACTTTTCCATTATTTTTTTCTGACACGAATACAATCAGCTGTTGTCGTTATCACGTTATTAATGTTAGTAATAGGTCTATGTATAATAGTTATTTTAGCAGAGCTTCTCTCCTGTCAAATGAACTGTCAAATTAATTATTGACACATCAGTAATATGACACAAAGGAAAGTCAATTGCCTTCACAATGAATGACATTTCATGAACAAAACACATTAGCCTATTTATATAAAACTAACAGTGAACTCATAATGTAAACAAAGCAGACGTGCTTGTGACTGAGGCAGATGTAGCTGTTTTTCTCTCTGACCTAGTGAATGGACAGTTTGGCGGATCTCAAAATGGTCCAGAGGCAACTCCCTGAACTGTGATTTTGAATATCTAAACCTGCATTTAGACTGTTGACTGGTCAAACTGAATGACTAGCTCATGACAAACTGAGGAAGTCTAAAGATCTTTCCTAGAGGGGCTCATGAGATGGAAGTTTCTGACCTTACTCCCCCTTCAAACCAGCAACCTGAAAACCGATTCCACCTGTGTGTGTGCTCGTACACACTTGTGTAAACCTTAGTGTGCGAGAGCCCTGGGGGGTAGAAATATTAGATTACCAACTAAGGTGAAGCTTTTGGACCCCTGTATTGTCAACCTTATAATAGTCAGGATATAGAGATTGTGTCACATAAAAAAAAAACATCCCATATATGAGATCTTATTTATAGGCCAGCCTGACCCCCTCCCCTTTCCTTTGTTAGCCAGCCCATAACTCTGCAGGGGGAGTTGGCAGCCAATACAATTGTCTAAAGAATCCAAACTGAAATGCTGCAGTGAAATACTGATTTGTATGAATAATGGATGTGGCAATGTGTTGAATGAGAATGCTTGTTCTTGTCCCAAGGCTCAAGCCTTTGATGGAGTGTGTACTGTATAGCAACGGTCAGTAGGTAATCAATAGCCATTCACCTAAGAGAACAGTTCTAGTCCCGGTGTTAAGTTTGAATTCACTCTGTTGCACTTTATTTTTCTTCTCTCTCTTTCCCGTCACTGTACTTGCATGAATACACAAAACACATTTAGAAAGACAGGACCTTTAATGTGAATTGCTAAATATGCTACCATTCATTGTCACATTATAGCCAACCGCGGATGCGTGGCAGTCTCTGGCTGCAGCACAGTCACTGTGTGGTCTCGATCTAAAGTTGACACTTTTCATCCTGGTATGTTTGTTTGACGCAATTTCTTTATCACCATCTTTAACGGGCACCCAGTTGTGGTTTAGAAGTTTAATGGCATCATTGAATGGGTGACTTTACAGTATCTAAGAATAGAAATGACAGCCGTTGGCAGGCCCGCTGGTTGTTGGACCACTGGCAGTGGCTAGAGCTGGAGGGCAGAGGCACGTGGTGTCCCTCAGGGTTCCGTGTTTGGACCAATAAAAAAAACAGAATAAAACAGGCTTCAATCATTACAGGCCTGCTGGAGAAGGCTGGAGAATGTTCCTCTGGTCTGCTCTGTTCAGCTCTGACCTCAAGAAAAGGGGAAAATACAAGCATCCTAGGCTAGGAGTGCAGGCTAGGAGTGCAGTCTAGGAGTGCAGACTAGGAGTGCAGGCTAGGAGTACAGTCTAGGAGTACAGTCTAGGAGTGCAGACTATGGTGCAGGCTAGGAGTGCAGGCTAGGAGTGCAGGCTAGGAGTGCAGTCTAGGAGTACAGGCTAGGAGTGCAGACTATGAGTGCAGACTATGAGTGCAGACTATGAGTGCAGACTAGGAGTGCAGACTAGGAGTGCAGGCAGACTAGGAGTGCAGGCTAGGAGTGCAGGCTAGGAGTGCAGACTATGAGTGCAGGCTAGGAGTGCAGACTATGAGTGCAGACTAGGAGTGCAGGCTATGAGTGCAGACTAGGAGTGCAGGCTAGGAGTGCAGACTATGAGTGCAGACTATGAGTGCAGACTATGAGTGCAGACTAGGAGTGCAGACTAGGAGTGCAGACTAGGAGTGCAGACTAGGAGTGCAGACTATGAGTGCAGACTATGAGTGCAGACTAGGAGTGCAGACTATGAGTGCAGACTATGAGTGCAGACTATGAGTGCAGACTATGAGTGCAGACTAGGAGTGCAGACTATGAGTGCAGACTATGAGTGCAGACTAGGAGTGCAGGCTAGGAGTGCAGGCTAGGAGTGCAGTCTAGGAGTGCAGGCTAGGAGTGCAGACTAGGAGTGCAGGCTAGGAGTGCAGACTATGAGTGCAGACTAGGAGTGCAGGCTATGAGTGCAGACTAGGAGTGCAGGCTAGGAGTACAGACTAGGAGTGCAGACTAGGAGTGCAGGCTAGGAGTGCAGACTAGGAGTGCAGACTAGGAGTGCAGGCTAGGAGTGCAGGCTAGGAGTGCAGGCTAGGAGTGCAGACTATGAGTGCAGACTATGAGTGCAGACTAGGAGTATAGACTAGGAGTGCAGGCTAGGAGTGCAGACTATGAGTGCAGACTATGAGTGCAGACTATGAGTGCAGACTAGGAGTGCAGACTAGGAGTGCAGGCTAGGAGTGCAGACTATGAGTGCAGACTAGGAGTGCAGACTAGGAGTGCAGACTATGAGTGCAGACTAGGAGTGCAGACTAGGAGTGCAGACTATGAGTGCAGACTAGGAGTGCAGACTATGAGTGCAGACTATGAGTGCAGACTAGGAGTGCAGGCTAGGAGTGCAGACTATGAGTGCAGACTAGGAGTGCAGGCTAGGAGTGCAGACTAGGAGTGCAGACTAGGAGTGCAGGCTAGGAGTGCAGACTAGGAGTGCAGGCTAGGAGTGCAGGCTAGGAGTGCAGACTATGAGTGCAGACTATGAGTGCAGACTAGGAGTATAGACTAGGAGTGCAGGCTAGGAGTGCAGACTATGAGTGCAGACTAGGAGTGCAGACTATGAGTGCAGACTAGGAGTGCAGACTATGAGTGCAGACTATGAGTGCAGACTAGGAGTGCAGACTAGGAGTGCAGACTATGAGTGCAGAAAAGTTATTTAATGTTTTTTGTTGTTCTTCTTCCTTTGCCTAAACAGAATGGTAAATTATCAAAGAGTGGAAAAAATCTTACCAGCCTCTGCTCTTTTTTCCCCGGCCTGCTTGGTGCTGTGTGGGTGCAGTTGGCGATTCTTTTAACGTCACATAAAACCTCTTCGTCTTTGACTGGCAACCAGTTCATACAGACCACATAGTCTGCTCCATACAGACCACATAGTCTGCTCTCCAAACTTCAGCTTTTCTGCTCTTTGATGATATCGTCTGTGTGTGTGTCATTAGACCAGGCCCCTGACCTCACTTTATAGTTTTCGTCAATATGTTCCCCTTTGGCATGGCGACGCTTAAAGCAACTTTCAATTGGAGGGTTTGGTGCAGTGGTACACATACACACCTTCTCAAAGCCCACAGTGGTCGGGCCTTTTCCAAATATAAACATTTGCTATGATGAATATGTTAACATCAATATTTGGAGCGGGCTCTTAGCCGAAATCTGATCCCGTCTCTATCAGTGTGTGCGTGAAACCCGAGGCCGGACCACAGGCTTGGTGTGACAGGCCTGTAAAATTGGGTTATTAAATGGAGTCTGTGGGGTCAGGGGTCAGGCAGTAGTGTGGAGGCAAGGTCCAACATCTGGTGTACTGTTTGGCACCACAGGACCCCACTACCCACTACTAGAGGAGATAGTCTTGATAACAAGGCTGTTTGGTTTGTATCAGATTGCCTGAAGGGGAATTAAAAAGGAACCATTAATACTCCATACTCCATTTTTTTACTCCTATTTTACCACACCAGGGCTTCAAGTTTAAAGCTGGTGTTCTATAAGAGATGCCGTTACTCAAGCTGTAGAGAAGTTCTGGTTTTCAGTACTGGTCAGCCCCTTCAACCACTGTTTGCATTATACTGCTTCAAACTAAAGTGTTCCAGATGCAGGAGGGGGACAGTAACAAACATGATCATTTTCACTTTCACTGACTCACTGCTACATCTGTTTTTGACATCGTCATTGTCCCCCCCACCCCCTCTATATTCTTAGATTTTTGTGTGCGAGTTGGTCGGCTAGAAGTCTTTCAACAACAAACCCCAGGAAGTGCTCTAATCAATCCAACACGTGAAGTTAATCGTTTTCAGCGTGTCTTGTTTCCCCAAGATCCGCTAATTGGCAATACAACCTCCATACTGCCTCTGAGGAGGGCTGCTTTGGAACACAGGCAGGCAGACCTACTGACTGACTCTAACTGGGTCACATTACGTTAGGACGTTTTCCGTCCCAGCCTCCCAAAAGGAGCAGTTGTGATTGAATTAAAAGCGTCTGTCTATCCGATGGCTTCATAGACCCACAGAGAGTTGGGAGGGTTGGGAGATGAGGTGGCCTACCTCATACAAGTGTCTCTGGAAAAGTCTCTCTCACTGTTATTCAGCAGCAGAGCAGAGTGGAAAAGGAGAGCAGTAGAATGGGAAGACTATTGTCCTCTCTCCTTATTTGTGTGTGTATGTGCATGCGTCTGTGTGTTTGTGTGTGTGTATGTGCATGCGTCTGTGTGTTTGTGTGTGTGTATGTGCATGCGTCTGTGTGTTTGTGTGTGTGTATGCGTGTGTACAGTGTGAAAGTGCTACAGTGGTCTTATGGCAGGCCAGTGCTTATGTGAAAGGTCAAAGGAGTGGAAGCAGCTCAAGTGATGAAATGTTCTATGATGGCCTAGAGAAGATGAGTTTCTCTATAGATTTCACAACCATCCTGCTCAGAGCCATGTTCACTTGATCATAGTAATGCAAATAACTGTGTAGATGAGTGAATGCCACATTCTTTCTCTGTCTCAGCCTCTCTCTCAATTCAATTCCATTCAAAGGGATGTATTGACATGGGAAACATGTGTTTACATTGCCAAAACAAGTGAAATAGACAATAAACAAAAACGAAATAAACAATAAAAATTAACAGTAGACATTACACTCACAGAAGTTCCAAATAATAGAGACATTTCAAATGTCATTATGTCTATATACAGTGTTGTAAAGATGTGCAAATAGTTAAAGTACAAATGGGGAAATAAATATGGCTTTTTCACAGGTTGCCCTTTTCTTGGGGCAGCAGGTCACAAATCTTGCTGCTGGGATGGCACACAGGTATTTCCCTTCTCTCTCTCTCTCTCTCTCTCTTCTCTAGGGCAGTCATGCACACTGATAAGATTAGGCAGCATCTGCGTTAATCACTCGCTTCTCCTCTCTCACTCTCTCTCCCTGAGTGTACTTTACTTTTCACTCTTTTGTCTGACAAAGTTTTCCTCCTCTCCCGCTGTCTTTTGGGTTCCGTGGCTCCCAGAGATGAGGCTCTGCTGGGGGTACAACACTCCCGACTCCTTCCTGGCCCCTGCTGGCCCCCAGCCTGGTGCCTTTACTGGGAAACCAGCAGGGTGGTGCTCACACAATAGACAGACAGTAGCCTTTCTCAGCTGACCTATCATAGAATTTAGTTTCAGATTAGTTGGCAAAAACTGTGCGGCTATGTTATTTCTGCATGTAACATGCTCAGTGTATACAACTGGGAGTCCTGTGGTCCACTTAAACTGTTTTCCTTATTGCCAATATGACTGTGACACTTAATAACAATGCAAATTATTTCCTTTTTGGATTCTGAGTTCCTTGTAGAATGATCCTTAGGTTGCCATGGTAGCAGATTTTCTGTCTGGGGTTTATGGGTATTGATTGGCTGGAACTCAAGTCTGGAACTCATACAGCCTCACAGCTGTATGCTAATGAGGAGAGAGATTACAGCCAATCAGCGACACCTGGCCCTCTGTGCCTGGCGGTAAAGAGATGATCATATAGTGTGTGTCTGATTATGAAAGATATGCTTTGTGTCGGGTTTTATACTGGTGTTGAAGATGACAGGCTATATGATTGTAGTTGTTAGTCAGACTTTGGGATATGAATGCTTTGTGTTGTCGTTCGTTACTGGTTTATATCTGAAAGATAGAACTGCTTCACTGTTGATACAGAAATAAACTCCACCCTGCTGTCGAAGTCAAGAAGTCTAATCAAGCTCTGACAACTCGTGCAGGGCCTCGGTGAAAAACCTCCTGCAGGGCCCAGGCCACATCACTCAGAATGACTGAACTGTCCCCCTCTTTTTAGGACCTGGCCTTCACTTGCAGCTAGGGCCTAGTGTCGATGTCATAGCGCTACAATCACAAACCAACTGCCATAACGGTCTCTCTCTCTCTCTGTGTCTTTCTCTCTCTCTCGGTCTCTCTCTCGGTCTCTCTCAGTCTCTCTCTCTCTCTCTCTCTCGGTCTCTCTCTCTCTCTCGGTCTCTCTCTCTCGGTCTCTCTCCCTCGGTCTCTTTCTCCCTCGGTCTCTCTCTCTCTCTGTCTCTCTCTCTGTCTCTCTCTCTCTCTGTCTCTCTGTCTCTCTCTCTCTCTCAAGACAGGCTGTCTTCTTCCAGTCTAGTGTTAGATGACTCATTCAAACTGAATAGTATTTCAGTGTGAGAGCTGTATGAGTGATGTCCAACTGTAAAACAGGGTCTACTAGCTATGCTCCCGTCACATTGACGAGAGTTAAGGAGATTCTCCAGACACATCACTGTCATCATAGGCGGCGCATCCAATAGCTAAGCCTCCCCTAAAGTAAATTAAATTGAACTTGCTAAAATTACAATTACTCCTGTCTATAAAAATGTTTATACAATCCATAAAATCACTACACCAGAGAGCATGATTTATCCACAGAGGATCATTAGCTTATTTTAATCAATCGTTTATCGTAGGCCAGCGATTGTAGGCCAGCACATAACCTACAACCCGGGAAGCACACAGTCGGGAAACGCACAGATTGTTGATTTGTGACTGTCAGTATAAAGTGTCTAACCTGTCTTTAGTTAGGCTATGAAAATGTGCAACTACCAATAGGCTATTGAGCGAACAGTTCCCTATCTTATTGGCTCTATAGCAGAGAGCATCGGCTATATCCCTGTTGAGTTTACATATTCACTGTCTATCATTGGGTGAGTCCATGCTCCTGGAAAGTTTTTTTTTAGGACAATCATTTCCTCCTCCAGCTAGATATGTCTCCTCTTTTCATAGGCCTTGATTTGATGGTTCCAGTCGAGATACGGTTGTTTTTAATTCATCTCTGTTTGTCAGTGTCAGCAGATTAGCTTACTCTGTCATTTTTGTGGTATTGAAGATTCTGCTTTTGGCTTCAGTCGTGGAGAGTAAAGTGGGTTGAATTGCATGAAATGTCTTTATAAAAGGGCACATTTTTCTCAGCCTTTTCTAGCAGGGGCTGAGCTCTGGATATGTGCAAAGAAAAGAGAAGAAAAGCAGAATGGTCTTTTTTTTATGAACAGTGAGTCAGTAATATTATTAGCATAACTTATGACTATCCAATCTACTCATCACATTAGGAATAGTAGACTATCTTACATAAGTCTGAAAATGTGATGATAGATGCATGCAATACTTAATCATGAAGGTGATTATCTTTGTGATTCTTTTGTTGTTGCTTTCCCTCATTTGAAACTCACATGCTGCCTTTGACTGTAACTTGCAAATGTCTCACGTCTCGTCCAACAGCTGCCCACCTCCTAGCAGGGCAGTTTAGTGTAAACTGAATTATCACGTTCAACCCAGCACTTGTAATAGAATTGTAATAGCACAAGGTCATAGCTGCAGGTGATAAACTATGGTAGGGTAGTCATGGAGACGGAGAAGGCCAGGTCCTAAACAGAGGGGGACAGTTCAGTCATTGTGAGTGAGTGGCCTGGGCCCAGCAGGAGGTTTTGTGTAGTTTCACATAGTAAATATGTTTCTATTGATTTCCATTGATTATGTCTAATCAATCCAAATGGAAATTCTCATAGTGCAATAAAAGAATCCCTGAGAGCTAGTGTTGTTTAGAAAGTGTTTTTGAATAAGGCCCACTGTTTCCACTCATATTGACTGGAAACCTAAAGCCCTGATTTATGGTCTCTGTGTATAGGCCAGAGTAATGGTGTGTACCATGTCTCTCTCTGTGTATAGGCCAGGGTAATGGTGTGTAGCAGGTCTCTGTGTATAGGCCAGGGTAATGGTGTGTATCATCTCTTTCTGTATATAGGCCAGAGTAATGGTGTGTACCAGGTCTCTCTCTGTGTATAGGCCAGGGTAATGGTGTGTAGCAGGTCTCTCTGTATATAGGCCAGGGTAATGATGTGTATCATCTCTCTCTGTGTATAGGCCAGGGTAATGGTGTGTATCATCTCTCTCTGTGTATAGGCCAGGGTAAGGGTATGTACCAGGCTCTCTCTGTGTATAGGCCAGGGTAATGGTGTGTATCATCTCTCTCTGTGTACAGGCCAGGGTAATAGTGTGTAGCAGGTCTCTCTGTGTATAGGCCAGGGTAATGGTGTGTACCAGGTCTCTCTGTGTATAGGCCAGGGTAATGGTGTGTACCAGGTCTCTCTGTGTATAGGCCAAGGTAAAGGTGTGTACCAGGCTCTCTCTGTGTATAGCCCAGGGTAATGGTGTGTAGCATGCTCTCTCTGTGTATAAGGCCAGGGTAAAAGTGTGCATCAGGTCTCTCTGTGTGTAGGCCAGGGTAATGGTGTGTACCAGGCCTCTCTGTATATAGGCCAGTTTAATGGGGTGTATCAGGCTCTCTCTGTGTATAGGCCATAGTAATGGTGTGTACCAGGCCTCTCTGTATATAGGCCAGTTTAATGGGGTGTATCAGGCTCTCTGTGTATAGGCCATAGTAATGGTGTGTACCAGGCTCTCTCTGTGTAATGTATGTAATGTATGGGGTTATCTTAATGGTGTGTACCAGGCTCTCTCTGTGTAATGTATGGGGTTATCTTAATGGTGTGTACCAGACCCCCTCTGTGTAATGTATGTAATGTATGGGGTTATCTTAATGGTGTGTACCAGACCCTCTCTGTGTAATGTATGGGGTTATCTTAATGGTGTGTACCAGACCCTCTCTGTGTAATGTATGTAATGTATGGGGTTATCTTAATGGTGTGTACCAGGCTCTCTCTGTGTAATGTATGTAATGTATGGGGTTATCTTAATGGTGTGTACCAGGCTCTCTCTGTGTAATGTATGGGGTTATCTTAATGGTGTGTACCAGACCCTCTCTGTGTAATGTATGTAATGTATGGGGTTATCTTAATGGTGTGTACCAGGCTCTCTCTGTGTAATGTATGTAATGTATGGGGTTATCTTAATGGTGTGTACCAGGCTCTCTAATGTATGTAATGTATGGGGTTATCTTAATGGTGTGTACCAGACCCTCTCTGTGTAATGTATGTAATGTATGGGGTTATCTTAATGGTGTGTACCAGGCTCTCTCTGTGTAATGTATGTAATGTATGGGGTTATCTTAATGGTGTGTACCAGACCCTCTCTGTGTAATGTATGTAATGTATGGGGTTATCTTAATGGTGTGTACCAGGCTCTCTCTGTGTAATGTATGTAATGTATGGGGTTATCTTAATGGTGTGTACCAGGCCCTCTCTGTGTAATGTATGTAATGTATGGGGTTATCTTAATGGTGTGTACCAGGCCCTCTCTGTGTAATGTATGTAATGTATGGGGTTATCTTAATGGTGTGTACCAGACCCTCTCTGTGTAATGTATGTAATGAATGGGGTTATCTTAATGGTGTGTACCAGGCTCTCTCTGTGTAATGTATGGGGTTATCTTAATGGTGTGTACCAGGCTCTCTCTGTGTAATGTATGGGGTTATCTTAATGGTGTGTACCAGGCTCTCTCTGTGTAATGTATGGGGTTATCTTAATGGTGTGTACCAGGCTCTCTCTGTGTAATGTATGGGGTTATCTTAATGGTGTGTACCAGGCTCTCTCTGTGTAATGTATGGGGTTATCTTAATGGTGTGTACCAGGCCCTCTCTGTGTAATGTATGTAATGTATGGGGTTATCTTAATGGTGTGTACCAGGCCCTCTCTGTGTAATGTATGTAATGTATGGGGTTATCTTAA
This sequence comes from Oncorhynchus nerka, assembly GCF_034236695.1. Taxonomy (NCBI): domain Eukaryota; kingdom Metazoa; phylum Chordata; class Actinopteri; order Salmoniformes; family Salmonidae; genus Oncorhynchus; species Oncorhynchus nerka. The sequence goes on from NC_088399.1 coordinate 26,599,350, forward strand.
TGGTGTGTACCAGACCCTCTCTGTGTAATGTATGTAATGTATGGGGTTATCTTAATGGTGTGTACCAGACCCTCTCTGTGTAATGTATGTAATGTATGGGGTTATCTTAATGGTGTGTACCAGACCCTCTCTGTGTAATGTATGTAATGTATGGGGTTATCTTAATGGTGTGTACCAGACCCTCTCTGTGTAATGTATGTAATGAATGGGGTTATCTTAATGGTGTGTACCAGGCTCTCTCTGTGTAATGTATGTAATGTATGGGGTTATCTTAATGGTGTGTACCAGGCTCTCTGTGTAATGTATGTAATGTATGGGGTTATCTTAATGGTGTGTACCAGGCTCTCTCTGTGTAATGTATGTAATGTATGGGGTTATCTTAATGGTGTGTACCAGGCTCTCTCTGTGTAATGTATGTAATGTATGGGGTTATCTTAATGGTGTGTACCAGGCTCTCTCTGTGTAATGTATGGGGTTATCTTAATGGTGTGTACCAGGCTCTCTCTGTGTAATGTATGGGGTTATCTTAATGGTGTGTACCAGGCTCTCTGTGTAATGTATGTAATGTATGGGGTTATCTTAATGGTGTGTACCAGGCCTCTCTGTGTAATGTATGTAATGAATGGGGTTATCTTAATGGTGTGTACCAGGCTCTCTCTGTGTAATGTATGGGGTTATCTTAATGGTGTGTACCAGGCCCTCTCTGTGTAATGTATGGGGTTATCTTAATGGTGTGTACCAGACCCTCTCTGTGTAATGTATGTAATGTATGGGGTTATCTTAATGGTGTGTACCAGACCCTCTCTGTGTAATGTATGGGGTTATCTTAATGGTGTGTACCAGGCCCTCTCTGTGTAATGTATGGGGTTATCTTAATGGTGTGTACCAGACCCTCTCTGTGTAATGTATGGGGTTATCTTAATGGTGTGTACCAGACCCTCTCTGTGTAATGTATGGGGTTATCTTAATGGTGTGTACCAGGCTCTCTGTGTCTGTGTAATGTATGGGGTTATCTTAATGGTGTGTACCAGGCTCTCTCTGTGTAATGTATGGGGTTATCTTAATGGTGTGTACCAGGCTCTCTCTGTGTAATGTAATGGGGTTATCTTAATGGTGTGTACCAGGCTCTCTCTGTGTAATGTATGGGGTTATCTTAATGGTGTGTACCAGGCTCTCTCTGTGTAATGTATGGGGTTATCTTAATGGTGTGTACCAGGCTCTCTCTGTGTAATGTATGGGGTTATCTTAATGGTGTGTACCAGGCTCTCTCTGTGTAATGTATGGGGTTATCTTAATGGTGTGTACCAGGCTCTCTCTGTGTAATGTATGGGGTTATCTTAATGGTGTGTACCAGGCTCTCTCTGTGTAATGTATGGGGTTATCTTAATGGTGTGTACCAGGCGCTCTCTGTGTAATGTATGGGGTTATCTTAATGGTGTGTACCAGGCGCTCTCTGTGTAATGTATGGGGTTATCTTAATGGTGTGTACCAGGCTCTCTCTGTGTAATGTATGGGGTTATCTTAATGGTGTGTACCAGGCGCTCTCTGTGTAATGTATGGGGTTATCTTAATGGTGTGTACCAGGCTCTCTCTGTGTAATGTATGGGGTTATCTTAATGGTGTGTACCAGGCTCTCTCTGTGTAATGTATGGGGTTATCTTAATGGTGTGTGCAGCGGTGAATGGATTTGTAGTTGAGAGAGTCTCCAGGGTTGGCTGCTGCTCCTGCTGCTGCAGGTGACTGGAGAGCACTCACACTGGACCGGACAGGGGCGAGATATAGCGTTGTAATACCAGAGGACTAGAGACACACACATACACACGTACACTTACATGCACTCACACATGACAATGCCTAATATGATTCACAAAAATTTGAAGCTTGTTTTTATTGTCTCTAATTCTTCATGTCAGACTGCCCAAGGACAAACTGGGATATTTTAAGAGACAGACGATGCTGCACAGACAGAGACAGATGCAGTCTGATTGTTAGCAATGGCCATAAGCCTAGTTAAACCCACATAAAACACCACTGTGTCCCAAGGCCCCTAGAACTCATATCCCTCTCAGTCTCATATGAATACAGGACTAATTTAACTTAGCTGGAATTTGCCAAAGCAGTTATCTCACCACCACACTGCCTCTCCTCTCCTAATCGGCAGATGTATCCTGTTTGATGAAATCTCAGGTGTTGTACGGGCAGCCGGACACTGACACACTTTCAGGAAGTAAACAAACACTGAAAGAACTGACACAGTTTCAGCTTCACCTCCAGCTCACCTCCCTCTTTCATTGTCTTTAAACCTGGTCTACTTATGTCAGGGAGGCTTCTTGGGAGGCTACATTAGTTCAGTGGGCCTGCCTGTTGGCTGGCTCAAAGATACACTAAATGACCAAAAGTATGTGGACACCTGTTTGTCAAACATTTCATTCCACAATCAATCATGTGCATTAATATGGAGTTAGTACCCCTTTTGCTGCTATAACAACCTCGAAGGCTTTCCACTAGATGTTGGAACATTGGTGTGGGGACTTGCTTCCATTCAGCCACAACAGCATTAGTGAGGTTGGGCACTGATATTAGTCCTGGCTCGCAGTCGGCGTTCCAGTTCATCTCAAAGGTGTCCGTTGGGGTCTGGGCTCTGTGCAGGCCAGTCAATTTCTTTCACACCGATCTCGACAAACAATTTCTGTATCGACTTCGCTTTGTGCACAGGGGGCATTGTCATGCTGAAACAGGAAGGGGTCTTCCGCAAACTGTTGCCACAAAGTTGGAAGCACAGAATCGTCTAGAATGTCATTGTATGCAGTAGCGTTAAGATTTCCCTTCACTGGAACTAAGGGGCCTGGCCCAAACCATGAAAAACAGCCCCAGACCATTATTCCTCCTCCACCAAACTTTACAGTTGGCACTATGTATTCGGGCAGGTAGCGTTCTCCGGCATCCGCCAAACCCAGATTTGTCCATCGAACTGCCACATGGTGAAGCGTGATTCATCACTCCAGAGAACGCGTTTCCACTGCTGCAGAGTTCAATGGCCGTGAGCTGTACACCACTCCAGCCTACGCTTGGCAATGCGCATGGTGATCTTAGACTTGCATGCGGCTGCTCGGCAAATGGAAACCCATTTCATGAAGCTCCTAATGAACAGTTCTTGTTGCAACCGAGGACAGACTATTTTTACGAGCTATGCGCTTCAGCACTCGGCGGTCCCGTTCTGTGAGCTTGTGTGGCCTACCACTTTGCGGCTGAGCCATTGTTGCTCCTAGACATTTCCACTTCACAATAATAGAACTTACAGTTTACCAGGGCAGCTCTAGCAGGGAAGAAATTTGGCAAACTGCCTTGTTGGAAAGGTGACATCCTATGACGGTACCACGTTGAATGTCACTGAGCTCTTCAGTACGGGCCATTCCACTTCCAATGTTTGTCTATGGAGATTACATGGCTGTGTGCCAGATTTTATACACCTCTCAGCAACGGGTGTGGCTGAAATAACCAAATCAACTAATTTGAAGGGGTGTCCACATACTTTTGGTGATGTAGTGTATCTGCAACCTCAGACTGTGTGTGTGCATGCTGCTATCTGCAGCCATCAGACGTGCTTACTTACATATTGCCTCAGGTAAATGAGAGCTGCTGTGCCCTGTCTGAGTAAGGAGGACTATCTCTGTCTTGTTATCTCTCTGTCTGGTTCTCATCGCCTCTTCTCTTACTAAGGGCTTTTACACAGGCTTCTTCACAATGCTTGCTGCTTGCATATGGTTGCCTCTTCCTCAAGGAGGCTGGTCTTGAGACGGGGTGTTTGTTTGTGTAGCGTTACCTTTAGAGACAGAAGACTCATGTGCTTGTATGCTGCAGTTATCCAGGCTGATTGCAGAAGATAAGGGATGTGTGTTTGCTGTCATTAGAGAAAGTGAAAGAAGATTGAGGGAGGATAGAGAAAGAATAGAGAGAAGCATGAGAAGGAGAGAGGAAGAATAAAGAGAGAGAGAAAGCAGCGAGTGAAAGTAGAGAGGGAAAGGAAGAAGGTAGAGGGGCTTAAAAATGCAGAGAGGTAGTGAAAGAGGGGTGGGAGAGGGAGGGAGGGAGATGCTTTGTTTCACAATGATCCTGCACAGCCCAGGGGCGGCAGTGAAGGTCAGACATCTGTGATCCATCTCCCAGAGTTCCCAGTCTGGAACCCTACACTCTGGCGCGCTCACCCTCCTCCCTCCACTCTCTCTCGTCTTTTCTCTCTCAGCCTCCACCCTCCACCTGCCCTCGCCTTTTCTCTCTCAGCCTCCACCCTCCACCTGCCCTCACCTTTTCTCTCTCAGCCTCCACCCTCCACCTGCCCTCGCCTTTTCTCTCTCAGCCTCCACCCTCCAACTGCCCTCGCCTTTTCTCTCTCAGCCTCCACCCTCCAACTGCCCTCGCCTTTTCTCTCTCACCCTCCTCCCTCCACTCTCTCTCGTCTTTTCTCTCTCAGCCTCCACCCTCCACCTGCCATCGCCTTTTCTCTCTCAGCCTCCACCCTCCACCCTCCACCTGCCCTCGCCTTTTTCTCTCTCACCCTCCTCCCTCCACTCTCTCTCGTCTTTTCTCTCTCAGCCTCCACCCTCCACCTGCCCTCCCCTTTTCTCTCTCAGCCTCCTCCCCTCCCCCACCCTCGCATTTTCTCTGTCTCTTCTCTGCACCCACCCTTGCCTTTTCTCTATCCCCCGTCCTCCCTCACCCTACACCCGCCCTCACCTTTTTCTCTCTCCCTCTCGCTCGCTCACTCTCCCTTTCTGTCTCCTTCTCGTCTGGCTCTGTCTCTCTATCTCCCTCAGCCCTCCTTTTATCTCTCCCTCTTCCTCTCTTCCAGCCCTCTCCATCTCTCTCTGCTTTCTGCCATCATCCCTCTAGTCCCTAGGGGTTTGTAAAGAAAGGGTTTTAGTGGCAGGCAGTTAGCTGTCGTCCCTCTCTGTAAACACGGTGTGATCCTCTGCTCTGTAGACAGACATTACAGGCTCCATTATAGCCTTGTTATTGTAAAGTCATCAGATTCCTGGAGGAAAATGGCCTGTGTTACTGAAGGGGGAGGCTAGGAGTGGCTTCTATACTGCTGAGAAGTATTGAATAAGTCAGTACAATAGAAACTGATCACAGTCAATACTCAGGAAGAACATAAATAGGATTGGTCTGAACCAGGAAGGAAGAGAGGAAGGAGGACATGTTTCTGGTCCAAAAGTGGATGTCTTCTCCTGGCCGAGTTCCAGTCCAGGAGTATTAACCTCCCATCCCTTGTTACCAGACTGTTATTAGCCATGTGTATGTGTGTCTGTGTCTGACCTACATATCTCCTCAGTCTCCATGCTAAGTCTGTCAGAGAACACAGTAGTCTCTCTCTGACTCCCAGGCATCATAGATCTATCTTAAGTCTGTCTGAAAACAGACATCATGAAGTTATTATGAATCACCCCATTCCCATATTCACAGCACTCTTTAAATCAGCAGGCCAAATGTCTTCACCTGCGTGTGTGTGTGTGTGTGTGTCTCTTTGCGTACCTCTGCTGTTCTATTTTGCTCTGTTCTCCTGTCTTGGCTGCATGCAGTCAGGAAACTCAACTCAGCTCATTCTCTCAGTTGGAACAATTAAGTCAACACAGCAGCACACTGACCAGAAGCCCCCAGTCATTGAGGTCCTAATTATCTTCTCTTGCACTGGCCAGTAGAGTAGTGTACTTCTGGAAGATGCTGTGTCTTTGTTACAGATGTGTTTCTGTTCAGGTATTTTACATCAGGCAGTACAGATGTAGGATCTTAATTTGATCACTCTTTTGTTGCTGAGAATTTCCCACAAAACAGGAAATTCGAACTTGTAGTGTATTCAAGGTGCCTTTTAAAGTTTGTAAATTCTGCTATAAAATGTCAGACTTGATTTGCCGTAACTAAATCTGTCTCAACCGGTATCCTTATCAGTCAGGAGAGGCCTTGATGTTAGGGAGTCATACCACTACATAATTGCTCTTCTCATACCCAGAGAACACTTCTTTCTATTCTAAGAAATTATGATATCCAACATCTTAAGAAAATATAATTATATAAAACATATTAAGAAAATATAATGACATAAAACATCTTAAGAGAATAAAGTGATATAAAACATCTTTATACAATATAATGATATAAAACATCTTAAGATATAAGGCAGTGTTATAGGACAGTTATTTTTTTAAACATACTAAAACATGCTCGAGTCAATTAGTCAGTTTCCAACAAACCCCTACAAAAAATGTCCATTAATGATAATCCACATAATAATTCACATTTCCTGTTGTTGCAGGATTATTTTCCTGCTGTAGCAAGCTGGTTAAAAATGAACATCCTACATTTGTAGCTGGCCGAGCAGACAGACAGAGTGACAGGTCCTCATTGTTAGGTTGATGCTTTCCAGCCATCTGTGCTGCTCCACAGCCTCTACTCTACTCAGCTATTAAAGTAATCACGGCAAGTTGACGTCATCTTTCTCTGTGTGAGTTCGTTGGTGGTCTGCGGGCAATACACACACACACACACGGACAGACACACAATATACACACGCACACGTACTGCACATGCCAGCCAGCTACACACACAAGTACTGTGCACGAATGCACGCATATATACAACTTACACACATACAACGTACACACACCTCAATAAAGACAGAGAGGAAATGAGAGAGAGTGTGTGTGTAATCATTGAGTTGTGCGCATTGCCTAAGGGTGGTTTTGCACACCTTGTATTTTAACGTTACAGCTGGTGTCCTGTCTAAATGGCCAAAGTTACAAAGCAGTGAAGTGAAGGCGTGAGTGTCATCAGGAGAACTAGGTTTATTTTGCAGAGGCAACTAAGTGCTCTTGGATGTGATGATGACATTATAAAGGGACAGAGTTCTATCTCCCTCTCACAACCGGTTTGTTCCTCTGTTTTTGCTGCTCGGTTGAGACTGTGACTTAGTGACAGTATAGGCGGCAGGTAGACTAGTAGTTAGAGAGGTGAGCCAGCAACTGGAGTGTTGCCAGTTCGAATCCTGGGTCCGACTGGAAAATTCTGTTGGCAAAGGTCCTGGTATCAAATCCTAGATGTCATTGCCTGCTGTTGTGTCCTTGAGCAAGGCACTTTACCCCCCACAACAGCTCCCCGGGTGCCCAATGCACCTCTCCCTTAATTAATGTATGTGTGTCTTTCGGAGGGGTTTGGTTAAAAGCGGAAATCAAATTTCCGTTGGACCCTGTGTGCAATTGACCAGTAATATTAAGTATATGTTTTCCTGTAGAGCAGTCCTAATATAAAGCACACATCCTGAGGTAGGAGCAAAGAGTGATATAGCCTCAGTCTCTCTCTCTCGCTGAGGCAGCTGGATAGCTCTGATACGAAAACGGAAACTGCAGCCGCACCACAAACCCAAAGGTTTTTCCTTTTCCTCTGATTGTCTCTTTGAAGAGCTCCTGGAAAGGCTTTAAAAGTCTCTGGTCTTCATGCTATCTCCAAACAAAATGTATGTTAAATGTAAAAAAGCTGACCTGCAGAGTGGAAACAAAACATAACAGAACTGACCAGGGATAGCTTGGTTATTATTCTGTAGAAATATAACTGGTTGTGTTTGTCGTCTCTGCATTTTTCTTATATACAGTGTATACCTGTCTGTGCTTGTGTGTGGAAGTGTGGCTTATGCTAACTTACTGTGACTGTCCCATCAATGTCTGTAGGTGCTTCTCATAGAGTGGAGTCAGAATAATCAAATCAAACTTTATTTAAAGAGCATTTCACAAATATCGCAAATAGCAACACATTTTTCACAACCCCTAAAGGTTGTAGCGGTATTTATTAGAGAGGGGTAAAGAAAGATTTTGTTCGGGCGCCAGGCAGGTACTGACCATGCCGAAAGGAAAAGAGTAGAATAGAGAGAGTACCACTACCAGACCCCACACATCAGCAGAAGAGACAAGTGTAGCCTGTTTACCAGATAGCCAGTGGAGAGAAAAGAGAATACACACCATATAAAACCCACATCACAGCACAGGGGTAACCCAAACAAGAATACCTCATACAATAATACTAATAATGGCAGAGCAATTCAACAGCAACTTCATACAAGAACGAACCCAGTCATCAACATAGGATTTGCAATAATCTGTATTATTTTCTAGTGGATGAGTGCAGAGGGTATGAATGTGGGGGGTGTTCATCGACACAACAAAGGCCTTAAAAATGTCCAGTCTTCTCGGCCACATGTCATTAGTACACCCCACCTCAATACAGTTCACATAATATACAACTTGCAAGTAACCTACTAAAATGTCCATCCAAATACTTCTGGCAGGGAAATAATAGTCCAGCTCTAATGAACTTCAATGGGAAGTGCATTTGAAAAATAGAGAGTCTGTTGCAGGGTAAAGCACTGGAATGAGAGGGAAGAGAAAGAGAGAGAAAAAGATCAATCTTAGCTGTGGTCTTCAGGCCTGCCGGTGTCTGACTGTCCGATGGTTTGTTGGTTTGTTTGTTAAAGCTTCGCAACAATGTTGCTACTAATCCATGCGATCCATAACGGGCGCGGTCCCAAACAAAAACAACCACGATCTAAAGCGATCACACCGATGATTGAGTTAAATACTTCATAAACTACAAACGCTGAAAACAAACAACTTCTGCAGCACAGCACACACAATCAAACTGTCGCGCCACCCAATAGCTCCTCCCCAGAGAGCTGAACGAGCTCTCTTTATCTCCTCCTTCCTTACTGCTCATGCACTCTTAAAGTGGCAGCGCACGGTGAAGGCTCCGTGCAGATTTCGCCACACTCCTCCCCCCATGAAAAAACAATGCCTGAGGAAACAAAGAGGATGCAGGCTTTGACAAGTTCATGTTCCTGCTACACAAAACCAGGAAAGTCCTCCTCATCAGAGTCCTCCACGAAGAGGTCCTGCAGGTGTTGCTTTTGCCTGCGATCCAGCTCTTCTGCCGTAGGGTAGCAGGGCTTTAGGTCAACAACATGCACTGTCCTGACATCTTCCCCAGTGTCCTCCAAATAGACCAAGTAGTTCACTGGTCCCAACTGCTGCACTACACGGTATGGACCTTTCCATCTCGAAGCTAGCTTGGCAGTGAACTTCTTAGATGCCTTTGACAGATGATGGGAACGTATCCAGACACGAGACTGGGTGGAAAACACACGTCTCGTCTATGTTTGTCATAGTTTCTCAGCTGTCGTTGTTTGGCTTTGGTTTTGCTGGCCTCCACTCTGGCTAGCAAGGTGTGGTGGTGTTGTACGGCATCAAACGCTGGGCAGTCAGGTGAAACATTTGAACTTTGCAAGACCCTGTCCATCGGACCTTTTAGTGGTCTTCCCAGGTGGAGTTCGGCGGGAGTGACCCCAGAAGTCTCCTGTACAGCAGAGTTCAGTGCAAAGCGAAATTCAGGGAGATGCTGATCCCACCTTGTGTGCTGATCCCCCACGAATGAAGCAATCATCCCCTTCAGGGTTCGGTTTACCCTCTCGGTCAGGTTGGTCTGAGGATGATAGGCTGTGGTCAACTTGGCAATTACACCCCAGTAGGTACAGAGCTCTTTGTAGATTCCTGATATGAACTGCGGACCTCGGTCAGAGAGGATTTGGTCTGGAATTCCAAATCTGGTAAAAACCTCCCTTCGCAGAATTAGAGCAATGGCTGATGCAGTAGCTTTGCGGAGGGGAAACAACTCCACCCAGTGTGTGTAGTAGTCCACTACCACCAATAAAAATTCATTCCGTGTCCCCCGGCTGGGAGGAAAAGGTCCCATGAGGTCAATTCCCAACATTTCATTTGGATGGTTCACCACGGTCTGCTGCATTTTCCCGGCAGGTCTGCCAATGTCTGGTTTGTATTTCTGGCAGACTTCACACTGCTGTACAAACTTCCGGGTATCAACCCACATGCCTGGCCAGTAAACCACCTCTTGTAGTCTTCGATAAGTTTTAAAAACTCCAAGATGGCCACTCATGGGATTGGCATGATATGCTTGGATTATCTGGTCACACAATGTAGAGGGAATGAAGATGCGATAATGGGTGCTGTGTATTCCATCTCCTCTTGGAGTTTTTCGATACACTTTATCCTGAATTATGCTATACTTATCATTGAAGCGACTCTTGGAGTCTTCTTCAGACAGACTCTTGTGGATCGCCATGATGGCAGCATCCTTCTGCTGTGCTCTCCATACACTCATCATCCAGAGGAAAGGAATCATCTAGACATTTAGCGGTAGTATAAGTACTGCACAAGGGAGGACAAACATTGGCAGTCTCTGTAATCCGAGAAAGGGCATCTGGTACAACGTTCAGTTTTCCTTTGCGATACTCAATGATGAAGTCAAACTTCTGCAGTCTGATAGACCAGCGAATAAGACGGCTGTTGGTCTTGCCTGATGCCAGAACCCACTGCAGAGCAGCATGGTCTGTGATAACGGTGAAGATCTTTGCCTCCAAGTAGTAGCTCCATTTCTCCAAAGCCCAGACCACAGCGAGGCACTCCCTTTCAGTTGTTGAATAATTCCTCTCGGCTGAATTAAGGGTGCGACTTGCATAGGCAAGAACTTCTTCTGTTCCAAGTCCTGTTTGTTGAGCCAAGACTGCTCCAAGTCCTGTTTGACTTGCATCCGTGTACACAATGAAATGAGCATTCAGGTTAGGATGTCCAAGCACTGGAGGAGTAATGAGACTGTTTTTGAGTGCTTCAAATGCACCTTGGCATGCAGGGGTCCAATGGAATTTCACACCTTTCTTCTTAAGGTGGTTGAGGGGTTCAGCTACCTTTGAAAAATCAGGCACAAACCTGTGGTACCATCCAGCCATACCCAGAAACCGCTGAACAGCCTTGAGGGATGTGGGAATTGGGAATTCCTGCACGGCTGCAACTTTGGCTGGATCTGCATGGATACCTTCAGCATTAACCACATGACCAAGGAACTTGAGTTCTGGCAGACAGAAACGACACTTCTTCAAGTTCAAGGTCAAACCTGCAGCCTTTAGTCTGTCGAAGACGAACTGAATGTCTTGCAGATGATCCGCAACAGAGGAGGAGTAGATTATGATGTCATCCAGATACACAAGACAATTTCTACCCCTCAGATCTCCCAGGACAGTCTCCATCAACCGTTGGAAGGTTGCTGGAGCATTCTTCAAACCAAAAGGCATGACTTTGAAGGAGTACAAACCAGCAGGGGTGGCAAAGGCAGTCTTGTCCTGACTAGCGGGATCCATTGACACCTGCCAATAGCCACTGTTCAGATCCAGATTACTAAAGATGGATGCTCCTGCCAAGATTCCAGTATGTCATTTATGTTTGGTAGAGGGTAGGCACCGCTTTCTGTTATGGCATTCGGCTTCCTGTAGTCCACACAGAATCGATATCCACCATCTTTCTTAGGAATCAGGACAACCGGAGAAGCCCATCCGGAAAAAGAAGGTTCCACAATTCCATTCTCCAACATGCTTTTGAGCTGTTCATTGAGAATTGCCAGTTTGGCGGGGGACAGCCTGTAGGGACGCTGCTTAATGGGGACCTCATTCCGGGTATAGATTTTGTGTTTGAAGACGGTTGTACGGCCGAGTGTAAGAGTACAGACGTCACTGTTCATGTCCAACATCTGGGAGAGCTGCCACCTTTCATCATCCGATAGACATGCCTGTTCCACCGCTTGCTTGATGTAGAAATCAGCATCCGGTTTGCTTTTGCTCTCGGATAGAAGGGGGGGTACGGCGGTAATCAGGGTGATAGTTGGGTTCTCAGACTTCACTAGTGGAACATGTTTTTGTCTTTGTCTCTTTATATTTTCTCTGTCTCTGACTTGACCTTGTCCGGACCCTGCATAATGTAGCAGGCTCCAACCTGAAATCAGTGCATTACCAGGTTGAAATGGATGAGGCTGGGAATAGTCAGAGTGTAGCCGATAGGAGGGTTCGGACATAGAGATGGTCAGTCCACTGAAGAACAGGAAGTCTAGGCCAAGGACTACAGCAAATGCAAGGCTTGAATCTGCAAGTATTGCCACAGGAAGGTTAATAGTCTCACCATGCAGTTTTATTATTATACTAATCCAGCCCAAGGGGGTGGTAGGTTCTCCATTGGCCAAGTACAATGGTCCCTCCTCCCATGTTCGTAGCTCCTCATGAGGTAATGCCATGTTCTGCCACAGGGCCTCTTGCATCAGGGTGTAAGATGCCCCTGTGTCGATTATGGCCTTCCCTCTCCAGTTCCTAACAGTCAGAGGAACCAATAGTTGTTGCGGAATAGGAATAAGACCGCTAGCTGTGCTGTCTAAAGGCTTCATGGTGGGCATTAAGGCTGACCCAATTGTATGCAAGCCACCACACCTGTGTAGACTTTCAGTCTTCGGTCCTTTCTGACCTTTTCCTGAATCCTGATGCTGGACATAGAGCAGGCAAGAATCTGGAGGATGTTGGACTTTACACCTCCAACACATAACTGGACTTTTGTCCTGAATCTTGGGTACAAATATCTGTGACTGTTTAGCCCCAGGAGAGTTATGGGTATACTGGGATGAGGGAACAGTGTTTTTAGTTTGGAGGTGGTGCTTCCAGTCCTTCTCAAACTGAGTCCCAAGACGCACCAGATCATCCACATTTTGCACACGTTCTCGAAGTTGACTAGCAAGGCGGGGAACCATGTTCTTAAGAAGGAGTTTGACCATCTCCTGCTCAGTAATGTCAGCCTTCCATCTCCTACATAGAACTCGATAGGAGAAGGCAAAGTCCCGTATTGGCTCTGCTTCCCCCTGGACTCTGTTACGAACACGTTCCGCCAGTTCATCCCCATAGTCCTCTGAGAGGAAGGCTAAGAGGAATATTTTTTTGAAACTCCTCCCAGGTTGACACATGTTCACGGGCTATCTCCCACCAGTCTCTTGCTGTACCATGGAGAACACTGCGGAGGGTGGCAAGAACCTCCAAGTCAGTAAGGGGCCGGATAGAAAGAAAATCATTACACTTAGATAAGAAAAACAGTGGATCAACATCATCTTCTGGACTGCCAAAAGTGGGGAAAAGTATTTTGATAGGGAGGGAGCGCTCTATAGGAGGCATGACAGTGGCAGAGGGAGTTCTGTTGTTTAACAGTATCTTCAGAGGGTTTTTTGTAGTACTACCTGTTCCTATTCCCTTACTGGCCAAGCCAGTGGCAGAGGTAAAACCTGAGGGAGGTGCAGAAGATTTGTCCAGAAGGGAAAAGCACTGCATTACCTCCTGGTGCAGCCCTTCCAGTTGAAGGTCTGTGGCCTTCTGTGCTTTTTTCATCTCATTAACGGTGTCCTTTTGAGTCTGTTCAATCAAAAATCGTAGTTCCCCTGTGAGAGAGTTCTTCATGTCCTCCATAACTTCCTTCAGATAAGAACACACTCCCTTCACAACAGAGGCTGACTCCTCTGCTCTCTGTTTTTGTTCCTCCTCAAGAAAGATTATGACTTGATGATGGTTAGTTTCCATTTGTGTTTTGAACCGGTGCAGTTTTCCTTGAATATCCTGCTTCAGAGAATCTTGTAAATATTTCTGTCTCTGAACAATTTGTTGTTGGTTTTCCTCCATTTGACAGGGAAGGTAATCCAACCTCCTCTGCACATCTGTCTGATGAGCCTCCACACATTCACTGAGTTTGCGAATGGCATTCTCCTGCATTGTCAAACTATGATTGGTGTGTGTCCATTGATGTTCCAGTTGTCCAGTGATCACAGAGACGACACCTCTCCCAGTCTCTCTGGACAGGGTAACCGGAAGGGTTTGAGGGGAGGGTAATGGTGGAGATGTTATAGGTGAGCCAGAAGCCTGGGGATTAGGTTCAGTGCTATCCAACTCCATTAGTTCATCGAGTCCTTCCACAATGAAAGAATCCCGAACATGATTACCATCAGGTGTGTCCACATTGACACAGTATGGGGTTCCAACAAAAGACATGATTCAACCTTGTGTGGAAGGTGTCATGGGTGTTTCTCTTCAAGTCCCTGTTCGGGCGTCAATTCTGTAGCGGTATTTATTAGAGAGGGGTAAAGAAAGATTTTGTTCGGGCGCCAGGCAGGTACTGACCATGCCGAAAGGAAAAGAGTAGAATAGAGAGAGTACCACTACCAGACCCACACACATCAGCAGAAGAGACTGCCTAGAGTGTAGCCTGTTTACCAGATAGCCAGTGGAGAGAAAAGAGAATACACACCATATAAAACCCACATCACAGCACAGGGGTAACCCAAACAAGAATACCTCATACAATAATACTAATAATGGCAGAGCAATTCAACAGCAACTTCATACAAGAACGAACCCAGTCATCAACATAGGATTTGCAATAATCTGTATTATTTTCTAGTGGATGAGTGCAGAGGGTATGAATGTGGGGGGTGTTCATCGACACAACAAAGGCCTTAAAAATGTCCAGTCTTCTCGGCCACATGTCATTAGTACACCCCACCTCAATACAGTTCACATAATATACAACTTGCAAGTAACCTACTAAAATGTCCATCCAAATACTTCTGGCAGGGAAATAATAGTCCAGCTCTAATGAACTTCAATGGGAAGTGCATTTGAAAAATAGAGAGTCTGTTGCAGGGTAAAGCACTGGAATGAGAGGGAAGAGAAAGAGAGAGAAAAAGATCAATCTTAGCTGTGGTCTTCAGGCCTGCCGGTGTCTGACTGTCCGATGGTTTGTTGGTTTGTTTGTTAAAGCTTCGCAACAATGTTGCTACTAATCCATGCGATCCATAACGGGCGCGGTCCCAAACAAAAACAACCACGATCTAAAGCGATCACACCGATGATAGAGTTAAATACTTCATAAACTACAAACGCTGAAAACAAACAACTTCTGCAGCACAGCACACACAATCAAACTGTCGCGCCACCCAATAGCTCCTCCCCAGAGAGCTGAACGAGCTCTCTTTATCTCCTCCTTCCTTACTGCTCATGCACTCTTAACCTCATAGTCCGCCCCCCCCCCCCCCCCCCCCGCATGCGGTAGCGTAAATACAGCCTCAAGCTCATTACCATAACACAACGTTAGCGATTTCTAAAAATCGCAAATGAAATGAAATAAATATGCCTGTTCTCAAGCTTATCCTTTTCTTAACAATCCTGTCGTCTCAGATTTTCAAAATATGCTTTAGAACCAGAGAAAATCACTAATTTGTGTAAGAGTGGTGATAGTTAGCTTAGCATTAGCGTTAGCATTTAGCACGCAACATATTCACAAAAACCAGCCAAGGAATCAAATAAAATAATTTACCTTTGAAGAACTTCAGATGTTTCAATGAGGAGACTCTCAGTTACATAGCAGATGTCCAGTTTTTCCTGAAAGATTCTTGTGTAGGACACATCGTTCCGTTTTGTTACTATGCATTTGGCTACCGAAACTAACCGAAAATTCAGTCACCTACATGTCGAACTTTTTCCGAATTAACTCCATAATATCGACTGAAACATGGAAAACGTTGTTTGAATCAATCCTGAAGGTGGTTTGTCATATTTCTCTCCATTGAAAGCACCGTCCTTGTAGCCTGGTTTGTTCTGAGATTTGAATGGAAAAATACCGGGACCTGACTTTTGCGCACCAATTGCCACACAGACACCAAGGGGGACACTTGGCAATTGTAGTCTCTTATGGTCAATCTTCCAATGATATGCCTACAAATACGTCACAATGCTGCAAAGACCTTGGGGAAACAAGAGAAAGAGTCCGTTCATTCCTGTCGCATTCACAGCCATATAAGGCGATCATGGAAAACGTAGCCTCAGAAATCCTGTGCATTTCCTGGTCGGTCATACATCTTGGTTTTGCCCGATGCATTTGTTCTAAGGGACTCACAGTGAAAATCTTTGCATTTCTGGAAACGTAAGACTGTCTTCTTTCCAAAGCTATCAATTCCAAGCATATTCGAGCATCTTTTCGTGACAAAATATTGCGCTTAAAACGGGCACGTCTTTTTATCCAAAATGAAATACTGCCCCTATAGGACTAACAGGTTAAAGTGGCAGCGCACGGTGAAGGCTCCGTGCAGATTTCGCCACAAGGTTTCATGTGTTAAAGGGATACTTCGGAATTTTGGCAATGAGGCCATTTGTCTACTTCCCCAGAGTTAGATGAACTCGTGGATACCATTTGTGACTGGAACATGTGAACTTTCATGTGCCTAAATAACAATCTTGTATGCCATCTGTAAATATGAATAAAATTACGAGCCTTGTTGGTTTAACCACGGAAAAAGACAAGAACCTTCCCACTAGCCATGATAATGGATGGGCTGAGATAATGGATGGGCTGGATATGCCGAGAGATGAGTTTGGATTGGGCTGCCAAGTAGCACACTTCTGTCTGTAACATGAGCTGGTCAGTATATGTAGATAATCCTTTCTAATCTTTTTTTTAATATATCACATAGTAGAACTGCAAAAGTGTTGCTCTCCACTTTCTGGAGAACCGAAGGCAACCATGGAATCCGTGACAGAGAGTGAGAATCGTTCATCCATGTATACAGGTAAGAGAGTCTAGCTAGCTACATTTTCAGATACTATACATTTCAAATTTTGTCAAAGTCATTTTCATTGCAAGTTAAAGCGTACTGTTAGCTAGCTAGCTAATGTTAGCTGGCTGGCTCACTAGATAACATTACGTGTATGATCTGTGTTGTAATATTATTCATATCTCAGAGCCGTTTGCATTGCTAGTTATAGCCTAATGTTAGCTAGCTAGCTAACATTGAACCTGGCTGGTTTGCTACCTGCAGATTCATGCAGGGTAGTAACGTTATGAGTTGGGATTATGGTTCATTGTTTAGCTAGCTACATGTCTAAATAAAAGACTCCAATATGTAAGCCCTGCTTTTATTTCATCACACTCAGAACCGTAATCTATTTTCTGTAAGTGGCTCGCCATTAACTTGTAAATAAGGATATTGTTGTGAGTTTATTTTCCTGTAATAATGAATAAAAATGTGTTACAGTTAAGACCTTGTCGGCTATATGATATGGTCATTATTTGAACTGGCTAGCCAGATAACTTAACATTTTTCAAAAAGTGTTTGATTTCGGGCAACAATAGAATGGTCATGATGTCACTGCGACAACTGTCGATAGACGTAGTATAAACCAGCCTTTAGTCTTGACATTTTTGGTGGTTTAGTACATTGCCTCACGTGTGAATCCTTAAAGAGATGGGTGGGGCTAAGGATTAAAAGGGTGTGAACGATGCTGACAAAGAAGAGCTCTCCAGTAGGTGTAGAATTACATTCCCATTGTTCCTCAACTGTAGTGTATGATATACCTTTTTCTACCTCTGAGTCTCTACTTTTCCAATATGAAAGAAGTTAGAGGTAGTTTTGCGAGCCAATGCTAACTAGCGTTAACGCAATGACTGCTAGCAGATACCCATAGACTTCCAGTCATTACGATAAGTAGATTCATTCTTTACAGTTTATGTAAAGTACCTGTCAAAAGTTTGGACATTTCTACTCATTCCAGCATTTTTCTTTATTTTTACATTGTAGAATAATAGAGAAGACATCAAAACGAGAGAGAGAGAGAGAGAGAGAGAGAGAGAGAGAATACATCTTCTGAGGAAGCTTTGTCATTCTGGTATTTGGCTCTCTATCTTTCCCCTTCTCCAATCTACATCTTGATCCCTTACTTTGTCTCCCTACCTCCTCCTTTCAGGCCTTTCTCTTGCTCTCTCACCCCTTGGTCTATCAAACACACACACAGCCCAGTGAGGGTAGTCTGTGGTGTGGCGTGTGTGAATTAGTGCTGACCTTGGCTTCCATCATCCAGCCATTCAGTCACAGCTTGAGAAACGTTTAGGGCCAGAGAGTTCCCCAGTCGCCCCCTCCACAACCCCTCTCCCTTCACTTCACTTCCCAAACCCCCACCCCTTCCCCCGAGCCCCCTAACCACTGTAAAGAAAGACCCCACAGTAGACATATATAGGAAATCCCAAATGACACCTTATTTCCAGTTCTATATTATAGTGCACTACATTTGAACAGTTCACTATACAGGGAATAGGGTGTCATTTGAGAAACAGTCACACACTTCTATGGACCACTATCAGGAGAGAAACAGTGTAAGATATGAGTCAGCTTGTAGTGACTGTGTGACTGGGTAACTGGGGTTGTAATAGTGGAGAAACTGTTGTCTTGTACACCATGATTTGTGTAGAAAATACAAATGTTTTGCTACTGCTCTACTAAAGAAATCTCAGTCGTCCAACAGCCTATCGACCAAACAATCAGTGCTACTGAAATAGATATTCCATTAAAAATCAGCCGTTTCCAGCTACAAAAGAAATTTACAACATTAACAATGTCTACACTATATTTCTGATCAATTTGATGTTATTTTAATGGACAAAAAATGTGCTTTTCTTTCAAAAACAAGGACATTTCTAAGTGACCCCAAACTTTTCAATGGTTGTGTATATCTACATAAATAAGACAGATCCTGATTCTGTTCTCTGTTTTAGTGTTTGTTTAATAGCCTACTGATTCTGTTCTCTGTTTTAGTGTTTGTTTAATAGCCTACTGATTCTGTTCTCTGTTTTAGTGTTTGTTTAATAGCCTACTGATTCTGTTCTCTGTTTTAGTGTTTGTTTAATAGCCTACTGATTCTGTTCTCTGTTTTAGTGTTTGTTTAACTTCTTGCGTCGAGCCATCCGGGATCGTGACTACAGCCTCAAGCTCATTACCATAACGCAACGTTAACTGTTCATGAAAATCGCAAATGAAATGAAATCAAAATGCTAGCTCTCAAGCTTAGCCTTTTGTTAACAACACTGTCATCTCAGATTTTCAAAAATATGCTTCTCAACCATAGCAAAACAAGCATTTGTGTAACAGTATTGATAGCTATTGATAGCTAGCGTAGCATTTAGCGTTAGCATTCAGCAGGCAACATTTTCACAAAAACCAGAAAAGCATTCAAATAAAATCATTTACCTTTGAAGAACTTTGGATGTTTTCAATGAGGAGACTCTCAGTTAGATAGCAAATGTTCAGTTTTTCCTGAAAGATTATTTGTTTAGGACAAATCGCTCCGTTTTCTGCGTCACGTTTAGCTACGAAAAAACCTGTATCCAGGATTGTGTAAATCTATCCGCAAGCTCATTAGCATAACACAACGTTAACTATTCATGAAAATCGCAAATGAAATGAAATCAATATGCTAGCTCTCAAGCTTAGCCTTTTGTTAACCTCTTCCCTCTACTCGGGACGCTTGCGTCCCAACTAGAGCTCTGGAAATGCAAATGTGCTACGCTAAATGCTAATAGTATTAGTTAAAACTCAAAAGTTCATTAAAATACACATGCAGGGTATCGAATTAAAGCTACACTCGTTGTGAATCCAGGCAACAAGTCAGATTTTTAAAATGCTTTTCGGCGACAGCATGAGAAGCTATTATCTGATAGCATGCACCAATACACTACAACACAAAAGCACAGCAGGGGACGTAAACAAAATAATTAGCATTTCGGCGTTACACAAACCGCACAATAAAATAGAAAACAGTCATTACCTTTCACCATCTTCTTTGTTGGCACTCCTAGATGTCCCATAAACACTATTGGGTCTTTATTTCGATTAAATCGGGCCATATAAAGCCAAGATATCGTTATATGTAGACTGTGTGATAAACGAAAAAAACAGCGATTTCACAACGTAACGTCATTTTTTAAAATTCAAAAAGTAGACGATAAACTTTCACAAAACACTTCGAAATACGTTTGTAATGCTACTTTAGGTATTAGTAAACGTTAATACGCGATAAAAATCATCATGAGGCGATGTAAAAATCATTAGCTGTCGTCTTGGAAAAAATTTCACGAGAGAGCTCTTCCAAATGATCTGGGCGGAGACTGGAGGTAAGTGGTTCCCCTGTTTCGGTTCAACCAAGAATCAAAGATGAATCAATTCACAAGACTCTAGACAACATGGGGATGCTGTGGGAGTTGAATGCTCGGTCTTATCTAATTCGGCTCACTGTGAACAATTGCTGGAAGTGGCGCAAGGATATTTATTTCCATTTTCTGTGATCAGGTTTTCCTGCGCTTTCCGATGTAACGCACGTTATGTTATAGCCACAGTCGTGATTTAACCAGTTTTAAAAACGTCAGAGTGTTTCCTATCCACACATTCTAACCATATGAACGTACTATATTCCTGGCATGAGTAGCAGGGCGCTGAAATGTTGCGCGATTTTTAACAAAATGTTCAAAAAAGTAGAGGGTAGGAGCAACAAGTTAACAACACTGTCATCTCAGATTTTCAAAAATATGCTTCTCAACCATAGCAAAACAAGCATTTGTGTAACAGCATTGATAGTTAGCATAGCATTTAGCATTAGCATTCAGCAGGCAACATTTTCACAAAAAAAAGAAAAGCATTCAAATAAAATAATTTACCTTTGAAGAACTTCGGATGTTTTCAATGAGGAGACTCTCAGTTAGATAGCAAATGTTCAGTTTTTCCTGAAAGATGATTTGTTTTAAGGAGAAATCGCTCCATTTTGTGCGTCACGTTTGGTTACCAAAAAAATAAATAAATTCAGTCATCAAAACGCCGAACTTTTTTCCGAATTTACTCCATAATATCGACTGAAACATGGTAAACGTTGTTTAGAATCAATCCTCAAGGTGTTTTTCACATATCTATTCGATGATATATCGTTCGTGGAAGTCTCCTCTCTCCTCTCAAATCACATGGAAGAATGGTTGCAGCTGGAGATTACGCACCAATTTCGACGCAGGACACCGGGCGGACACCTGGTAAATGTAGTCTCTTATGGTCAATCTTCCAATGATATGCCTACAAATACGTCACAATGCTGCAGACACCTTGGGGAAACGATAGAAAGGGCAGGCTCATTCCTGGCGCATTCACAGCCATATAAGGAGACATTGGAACATAGCCCCTTCAGAATCTGGGGCATTTCCTGTATGAAATTTCATCTTGGTTTCGCCTGTAGCATTAGTTCTGGGGCACTCAGATAATATCTTTGCAGTTTTGGAAACGTCAGAGTTTTTTCTTTCCAAAGCTGTCAATTACATGCATAGTCGAGCATCTTTTCGTGAGAAAATATCTTGTTTAAAACGGGAACGTTTTTTATCCAAAAATTAAAAGAGCGCCCCCTATCTCGAAGAAGTTAATAGCCTACTGATTCTGTGAGCATCAACCCTCATGCAACAATTTCACAAATTCGTCTGTTTTCAATCTTTTCTATGTTGTAATAAAGGCATTACGCTTTTTTTTCTCGTTTGACCAGCCTCTCTGGTATTATTTATAATTGATTTAGTGTTTACACTGTTCCAAATGTTCAGAAAAATTCTAATAATAATAATAACCCTCCTTTTTCCTTCATCTCCTTCTTATTGTTATTATTATTATTATTATTATCATCATGAATATAATAATAGGTCATTTCATTATCGTTAGTAAGCTTAGTATAGTATCCTTGTATAACCACCATCGAGCTGTAGGCCTAAGAGCACTTCCTGTTTAGTCTTAATAACGCACAGTAGCGGTGTGTGGGTAAAATCATTGGGGAGCAAAGCCCCCCCACCCAAAAAAGGCATACAACAACCTATGTGTTGTGATAATTGCGTTGTTTGCTCTATAATTTGTTAATTCATATGCCTTGCGACCATGATATATAGGCCTAAGGGCCAAGACAATAAGAATAAGAAATACCAATTCAACCACACCTTTGTTTTTGTCACTCCTGCTCCCGCTCACCCTCCCTAGCGCTCCAGGGCGCCAGGCAGCCCTGCATTACGCACACCTGCTTCCCTTGTCACACCCATCAGCGATTCATTGTACTCACCTGGACTCAATCACCTTTATTATTTACCTCCCTATATCTGTCTGTTCCCCAGCTCTGTTCCGCACTTCTGCATTAATTGTCGTATGTCGTTGTGTTACCCGTGTGCTGTTACCCGACGCTGTTCCTGTCTTGTTCCATGTCTGTTCCTTATTAAATGTTGACTCCCCGTACCTGCTTCTCTACTCCAGCATTGGTTCTCACAGAATGATGGCTTTTCGGTTGGTGGTGACGTCAGGTCCGGGAGCCGCCGCCGATGGAACCTGGGGGTGCCTTAGTTGGCTTCCACACCCTAGCTGGCTCGAGAAATTCCTTGCCCCGGTTGGCTCGGCAGGCGCCCATCCCACATCAGGCCTTTGCTGTATCGTCAGGGTTTTACCGCTCAGCCGGCTCGCCAGGCGTCTACGCCTCAGCCGGCTCGCCAGGCGTCTACGCCTCAGCCGGCCTGCCAGGCGTCTACGCCTCAGCCGGGCTCGCCAGGCGTCTACGCCTCAGCCGGGCTCGCCAGGCGTCTACGCCTCAGCCGGCTCATCAGGCTCCCACGTCCCAGCGGGATCATCAGGCTGTCACGCCTCAACCGGATCGCCAGGCTCCCACGCCTCAGCCGGTTCACCAGGTTCCTATGCCTCTGCTGGTTCGTCGGGCTTCTACACCCCAGCCAGTTGGTCCAGCGCACATGCCTCGGCCGGCCCATCAGGCTAGTCCAGGTGAGAAGCCGGGTGGCGCCCCTAGAGGGGGGGTACTGTCACGCCTGATCCCGCTCTCCCTCCCTGGTGCTTGTGGGCGCCAGGCTGCCCGGCATTACGCACTCCTGCCACCATCATTACGCACACCTGCTTCCCTCGTCACGCACATCAGCGGTTCATTGCACTCACCTGGACTCAATCCACCTGTGTTATTTCCTTCCCTATATCTGTCTGTTCCCCAGCTCTATTCCCCGCTTCTGCATTAATTGTCGTATGTCGTTGTGTTTCAGCACCATGTCAACTTCAACATCGTCAAATCATCTCTGCTTTAGTCTATTACAGCGACAACAAAAATATACCACAAACAATTTAGTCCAACCAACATAATGTAAATATGATGTGGCTGTCCATGATTCTGATTTATGTGTGTGTGTGCGTGCGTGTGTGCGCGTGTTCGTGCAAGTAGAAAAGCATGTTGACTCACCCTACTTGTAGAGAAACACCAATGCCATCCTCCTCTCTTCCACGTTGACGAAACGGTCTATCCCTCTGTCATACAGTACACGCTTTAATTTTTTGTTGTCCTAGGCTACCTGGCTAAAATGCTTGCTTGCAAGCCTAACTTCATGGGCAATGATAGCTAGTTAACATTATCCTTCTACATCTAGCTACATACTGAACTTCCATCCTTTCAGGCCAGGGGCACAACATATTAATTAATGGTTCGATCAGCATCAATGTTGTAATCATTGGCCAGCACAGAGAATTAAGTTAAACCACAAGTCCAAATCCCTATCTCCATCGATGGCTAATTTAGGAAAGGACCAATTTTAGCTAGCTAGCTAGCCACTGGAGGATAACAACACAATGAGATACAACAATTCAAGTCATTTCTGTCAATGACGTATGCTCTCAATGCAATTTGTCAAGGGAAGCTAAATCCAATCTGGCTTCCCTTGACACTTTATTTTGGTGCACTAGGACCATTCACAGTTGAGCTCGCTCAGTTTAGCTCAACGCTAATTGGCAAATGTTTTATACTTTTTTGTGATGGCCAAAATGCTCGCTGGCTTCCCTTGCATTCAATGCTACGGCGCCAACAATGTCATTCTTCTTTGTACCAGACAGCATCAGATAGATGGTCTACACGTAGAGAGACAGAGGGGCGCTGTTTCGCTCACTCGGACGCTTTCTCAGGTGAGATACATTCAGCCTCTTGGGAATTGAAGGAAAATTATGAAACACAGAGAGACAAAAACATGACATGTTTAAAAAAAAAAAAAAAAGTTGGGGGAAGCCTGGCTTTCATGAATATAGACCACTGATGCCGTAAACTTACTTAGGCCTATATTTCAATACTTATATAGGCTACTGTAACAATCAATAATTTATTTGTTCATGTCATCACTCAGCATAGGAGTCATTCATGATGTGAAATGCAATCAAGCATTTTAGTTTTAAAATAAAATAAAGCGAACATTAAAGCAAACAATTTCATAAGTGAAATTGCATTCACTTATGAATGTGACTTAATCTTTGCTGTAATAAAGGCTTTACCAAAAAAAGTACCCTTATCATTTATTTAGTGTTGTTTACATTGTTCAAAATGGTCAGAACAATTATATTGTAATCTAACAGCACCTGTTTGGCACTCACACAGTGCATTCGGGAAAATATTCAGACCCCTTGACTTTTTGTTACGTTACAGAATTATTCTAAAATGGATTAAATACAAAAAAATCCTTATCAATCTACACACAATACCCTATAATGACAAAGCGATACAGGTTTTTAGATGGAAATGTAATAAAACTAAAAAACTGAAATACATTATTTACATAAGTATTCAGACCCTTTGCAAAAGACTCGAAATTGAGTTCAGGTGCATCCTGTTTCCGTTGATCATCCTTTAGATGTTTCTACAACTTGATTGGTGTCCACCTGTGGTAGATTCAATTGATTAGACATGATTTGGAAAGGCACACACCTGTCTATATAAGGTCCCACAGTTGACAGTCCATGTCAGAGCAAAAACCAAGCCATGAGATCGAAGGAATTGTCCGTAGCGCTCCGAGACAGAATTGTGTCGAGGCACAGATCTGGGGAAGGGTACCAAGAAACGTCTGACGCATTCAAGGTCCCCAGTGGCCTCTATTATTCTTAAATGAAGAAGTTTGGAACCACCAAGACTTCCTAGAGCTGGCCGCCCAGCCAAACTGAGCGATCGGGGGAGAAGGGCCTTGGTCAGGGAGGTGACCAATAACCCTATTGTCCTCTGTGGAGATGGGAGAACCTTCGAGAAGGACAACCATCTCTGCAGCACTCCACCAATCAGGCCTTTATGGTAGAGTGGCCAAACGGAAGCCACTCCTCAGTAAAAGGCACATGACAGCCCACTAGGAGTTCACCAAAAGGTACCTAAAGGACGCAGACCATGAGAAACAAGATTCTCTGGTTTGATGAAACCAAGATTCAACTCTTTTGCCTGAATGCCAAGCGTCATGTCTGGAGGAAACCTAGCACCATCTCTATGGTGAAGCATGGTGGTGGCAGCATCATGCTGTGGAAATGTTTTTCAACGGCAGGGACTGGAAGACTAGTCAGAATCGAGGGAAGATGAACAGAGCAAAATACAGAGATCCTTGATGAAAACCTACTCCAGAGTATATTTATTTATCCGTTATTTTACCAGGTAAGTTGACTGAGAACATGTTCTCATTTGCAGCAATGACCTGGGGAATAGTTACAGGGGAGAGGAGGGGGATTAATGAGCCAATTGTTAACTGGGGATTATTAGGTGACCGTGATGGTTTGAGGGCCAGATTGGGAATTTAGCCAGGACACCGGGGTTAACACCCTTACTCTTACGATAAGTGCCATGGGATCTTTAATGACCTCAGAGTCAGGACACCCGTTTAACGTCCCATCCCAAAGACGGCACCCTACACAGGGCATTGTCCCCAACCACTTCTAGCAGCATCTGGTCTCCCATCCAGGAACTGAGCAGGACCAACCCTGCTTAGCTTCAGAAGCAAGCCAGCAGTGGTATGCAGGGTCGTATGCTGCTGGCATACTTAGGACCTCAGACTGGGGCGAAGGTTCACCTTCCAACGACCCTAATCACACATCCAAGACAGCTCAGGAGTGACTTCGGGACAAGTCACTGAATGTCCTTGAGTGGCCCAGCCAAAGCCCGGACTTGAACCCAATTGATCATCTCTGGAGAGACCTGAATATAGCTGTGCGGCAATGCTCCCCATCCAACCTGACAGAGCTTGAGAGGATCTGCAGAGGACAATGGAAGAAACTCCCCAAATACAGGTTTGCCAAGCTTGTAGCGTCATACCCAAGAAGACTGGAGGCTGTAATCGCTGCCTAAGGTGCTTCAACAAAGTACTAAGTAAAGGGGTCTGAATACTTTCCGAATGCACTGTAATATGCACGTAGCACTTGCTCCATACCTTCTTTGTCTTGATCTCCAGTAATTTATTCCACACATCTGACTATGGGTGGAGGTGGTGTCAGTAGGGTTGTTGAAGGACTGATGAGGATTGGCTAGGAAACTGACGGACCTTACTTTGCTTCAGTAAATCTGAGTTTAAGGGGTACATTGCACTTTATTTTCAAACTGAAAATGGTGAGAGGGTGCTCTCTGTAACTTGGATAACCCAGAGGGAAAGGAGATCTGATTGGCTGAGAGCTGTTGGTCAGATGTTATCACCAGAGCAGCTGGATCACAAAAAATAACTATAGAAAAACATTTATTTGTGAGTTGTTCCTTTTCCTCAGGAAGCTGAGATCATGATATACTATAGCCCGTGAGACATTTATTGCAGGGTATTGATTATTGAACTGCCTATTAAGTAGAGTGATCTTCCAATCTATAGATGATGAACGAATACAGAAGTGATCTCTTAAGTCAGATGTTAGGCGGAGGTTATTGAACCTGCCCTTAGAGAGTGGAGGAAGCTATTAATGCAGCTAGCTATTCATCCCCCTGTTTCACCACCAACCTGAAAAAGAAAACAGAAACACTGTGTTAGTGAAGATATACATCTGCCTGGATTTCTTTATGATTTTTTACTCTGTGCATCTAGAACTAAGGTGTGTGAACAACCTAAAAGTGCAGAGCAACCCTTGAAGCAACCCCAAGTATTCCTCCTTCTAATCTAGTCCTTCTCCCCCGAACAGTAGAGCTAATGCTGAGAACACACAGTCCACAAACTTCCCGTGCATAACCTTACGCTAATATTTCTAGCATAACCTATATTACACAAACTTGCTGCTGATTATTTTTAATTCACCTTTATTTAACCAGGTAGGCCAGTTGAGAAGAGGTTCTCATTTACAACTGTGACATTGCCAAAATAAAGCAAAGCAGTGAGACAAAAACAACAACACAGAGTTACACAAAAACAGACGTACAGCACTTCCGGCGCTGACAGAGATGGCCGCCTCGCTTTGCGTTCCTAGGAAACTATGCAGTATTTTGTTTTTTTAAATGTGTTATTTCTTACATTGGTACCCCAGGTATTCTTAGGTTTTATTACATACAGTCGGGAGGAACTATTGGATATAAGAGCAACGTCAACTCACCATCATTACGATCAGGAATACGACTTTCCCAAAGCGGATCCTCTGTTTTGCCCACCACCCAGGACAATGGATCGGATCCCAGCCGGCGAACCAAAACAACGACGCCGTAAAAGGGGCAGACAGAGCGGTCTTCTGGTCAGGCTCCGGAGACGGGCACATCGCGCACCGCTCCCGAGCATACTACTCGCCAATGTCCAGTCTCTTGACAACAAGGTAGATGAAATCCGAGCAAGGGTAGCATTCCAGAGAGACATAAGAGACTGTAACGTTCTTTGCTTCACGGAAACATGGCTCACTCGAGACACGCTATCGGAGTCGGTACAGCAAGCTGGTTTCTTCACGCATTGCGCCGACAGAAACAAGCATCTTTCTGGTAAGAGAAGGGCGGGGGGGTATGCCTTATGATTAACGAGACTTGGTGTGATCATAACAACATACAGGAACTCAAGTCCTCCTGTTCACCTGACTTAGAATTCCTCACAATCAAATGTCGACCGCATTATCTACCAAGAGAATTCTCTTCGATTATAATCACAGCCGCATATATTCCCCCCAAAGCAGACACATCGATGGCCCTTAAGGAACTTCATTTGACTCTATGTAAACTGGAAACCACATATCCTGAGGCTGCATTCATTGTAGCTGGGGATTTTAACAAGGCTAATCTGAAAACAAGACTCCCTAAATTCTATCAGCATATCGATTGTGCAACCAGGGCTGGTAAAACCCTGGATCATTGTTATTCTAATTTCCGTGATGCATAAAAGGCCCTCCCCTGCCCTCCTTTCGGAAAAGCTGATCACGACTCCATTTTGTTGCTTCCAACCTATAGACAGAAAATAAAACAGGAAGCTCCCGCGCTCAGGTCTGTTCAACGCTGGTCTGACCAGTCTGATTCCACACTTCAAGATTGCTTCGATCATGTGGAGTGGGATATGTTCCGCATTGCGTCAAACAACAACATTAACAAATGCGCTGATTCTGTGAGTGAGTTTATTAGCAAGTGTATCGGCGATGTCGTACACACAGCAACTATTAAAACATTCCCAAACCAGAAACCATGGATTGATGGCAGCATTTGCACGAAACTGAAAGCGCGAACCACTGCTTTTAATCAGGGCAAGGTGACCGGAAACATCACCGAATACAAACAGTGTAGCTATTCCCTCCGCAAGGCAATCAAACAAGCTAAGCGTCAGTATAGAGACAAAGTAGAGTCGCAATTCAACGGCTCAGACACAAGAGGTATGTGGCAGGGTCTACAGTCAATCACAGATTACAAAAATAAAACCAGCCCCATTGCGGACCAGGATGTCTTGCTCCCAGACAGACTAAACAACTTCTTTGCTCGCTTTGAGGACAATACAGTGCCACTGACACGGCCCGCTACCAAAACCTGCGGACTCTCCTTCACTGCAACCGACGTGAGTAAAACATTTAAACGTGTTAACCCTCGCAAGGCTGCAGGCCCAGACGGCATCCGCAGCCGAGTCCTCGGAGCATGCGCAGACCAGCTGGCTGGTGTGTTTACGGACATATTCAATCAATCCTTATCCCAGTCTGCTGTTCCCACATGCTTCAAGAGGGCCACCATTGTTCCTGTTCCCAAGAAAGCTAAGGTAACTGAGCTAAACGACTACCGCCCCGTAGCACTCACTTCCGTCATCATGAAGTGCTTTGAGAGACTAGTCAAGGACCATATCACCTCCACCCTACCTGACACCCTAGATCCACTCCAATTTGCTTACCGCCCCAATAGGTCCACAGACTACGCAATTGCAACCACACTGCACACTGCCCTAACCCATCTGGACAAGAGGAATACCTATGTGAGAATGCTGTTCATCGACTACAGCTCAGCATTTAACACCATAGTACCCTCCAAACTCTTGGCTTGGGCAAGGCTTGGGCAAGTTGCTGCAGGGGGTTCTGAGCTGTTGACCGGGGTAGGGGTAGCCAGGTGGAAATCATGGCCAGCCGTAGAAAAATGCTTATTGAAATGAGAGATTATTGTAGATTTATCGGTGGTGACAGTGTTTCCTAGTCTCAATGCAGTGGGCAGCTGGGAGGAGGTGCTCTTATTCTCCATGGACTTTAGTGTCCCAAAACTTTTTGGAATTAGTGCTACAGGATGCAAATATCTGTTTGAAAAAGCTAACCTTAGCTTTCCTAACTGACTGAGTATATTGGTTCCTGACTTCCCTGAAAAGTTGCATATCGTGGGGGATATTCGTTCGATGCTAATGCAGAACGCCACAGGATGTTTTTGTGCTGGTCTAGGGCAGTCAAGTCTGGGGTGAACCAAGGACTATATCTGTTCTCAGTTCTACATTTTTTGAATGGGGCATGCTTATTTAAGATGGTGAAGGAAGCACTTTAATAGAGCAACCAGGCATCCTCTACTGACGGGATGAGGTCAATATCCTTACAGGATACCCGGGCCAGGTCGATTAGAAAGGCCTGCTCACTGAAGTGTTTTATAGGGCGTTTGACAGTGATGAGGGGTGGTCTTTAGACCGTGGACCCATTACGAATGCAGGCAATGAGGCAGTGATCGCTGAGATCCTGGTTGAAGACAACAGAGTTGTATTTGAAGGGCAGGTTGGTCAGGATGATATCTAAGAGGGTGCCCATGGTTACGGATTTGGGGTTGTACCTGGTCAGTTCCTTGATAATTTGTGTGAGATTGAGGGCATCAAGCTTAGATTGTAGGATGGCCGGGGTGTTAAGCATGTCCCAGTTTAGGTAACCTAACAGTACAAACTCTGGAGATAGATGGGGGGCAATCAATTCACATATGGTGTCCAATGCACAGCTGGGGGCTGAATGGGGTCTATAACAAGCGGCAATGGTGAGAGACTTGTTTCTGGGAAGGTGGATTTTTAAAAGTAGAAGCTCGAATTGTTTGGGAACAGACCTGGATAGTATTACAGAACTCTGCAGGCTGTCTCTGCAGTAGATTGCAACTCTGCCTCCATTGGCAGTTCTATCTTGTCAGAAAATGTTATAGTTAGGGATGGAAATTTCAGGATTTTTGGTGGCCTTCCTAAACCAGGATTCAGGCATGGCTAGGACATCCGGGTTGGCGGTTGTCCTACGGTTACGGTTACAGAAGTCAACAAATTTGAGCGCCTGGGGAATGGGAGTGGTGCAAGGGGCTGCAGGGCTTGGGTTAACCTCTACATCACCAGAGTAACAGCGTATGAGTAGGATAAGGGTACGGCTAAAGGCTATAAGAACTGGTCGTCTAGTGCGTTCGGAACAGAAGAGCAGATTTCTGGGCGCGGAAGAATAGATTCAAGGCATAATATACAGACAAGCGTATGGAAGGATGTGAGTACAGTGGAGGTAAACCTAGGCATTGAGTGACAATGAGAGAGATTTTGTCCCTAGAGGCACCAGTTAAGCCAGGTGAGGTCACTGCATGTGTGGGGGGTCGAACAAAAGGGCTATTTAAGGCATATTAGGCAGGGCTGGAGGCTCTACAGTCACTAACCAAAACAGCAATAGACAAGGCATATTGACATTAGGGAGAAGCATGTGTAGCCAAGTGATCATAGGGTCCAGTGAGTAGCAATAGATGAGTCAGGGAGCCAATTCAGTAGTGCTACTGCGCTAGGCGAGCTGGAGACATGGCGATTCAGACAGCTAGCGGGCCGGGGATAGCAGATGGGCCTCCGGGGACGTCGCAACAGAAAAGCCTGTTGAAACCACCTCATACGGTTATTTCGGCAGACCAGTCGTGATGGATCGGCGGGTCTTCGTGTCGGTAGTAAAGGGTCCAAGCCAATTGGCAAACAAGGTATTGTAGCCCAAGAATTGGCTGAATTGGCTAGCTGGGAGATGGGCCTAGCTCCGAGGCTAGCTCCAGGCTAAATGGTGCTTGCTTCGGGACCGAGACGTTAGCCAGGAGTAGCCACTCAGAGAGCATCTAGCTAGCTCCGATGACCCGGTGTAAAGGTTCAGAGCTTGCGGTAGGAATCCGGAGATGTGGTTGAGAAAAAGCAGACCGATATGCTCTGGGATTATATTGTGCTGCGCAGACTGGCAGGAATTGACCGGGCTGAGGCTGGCTGATGTCCGAGTTAACCGTGATGACCGCTAGCAGTGGCTAGTTAGCTGGCTAGCTTCTAGTGAGGGTTCCAGTTCTAAAGTATAAAAAATAGCAGATCCGTACCACATTGGGTGAGGCGGGTTGCAGGAGAGTATGTTCAGTCCGTAGATGGAAATTGAGATTAAAAATATATACGAAGAAAACGATGTATATACAGGGGACTGGACAGGACAAAACAAACACAGATGTCTGACTGCTACGCCATCTTGGATACATGATGCGGAGTGCAGATGTAGATTTTATTAGACAGTATGCGCTGTTGAACAGTTTCCCTATCTCTCCAGGTGACATGGCTCCCTCTTAAACCTTCTGCTCAGACTCCTCAGGTTGGGTGGAAAATACCATAACATTTTGTCTGGGAGCCAAAACTGACAGAGCTCCTGACTGGTTAACCAGTGGTCTCTCTGGAGATGCTGTGGTTTTATGATTTAAGCAGGTTGTTCACTTGGTGTGTGTGTGTGCATGTATGTGTTTGTGTGTTATTCTCTATAATGCATCATCTCTGTTCCTTCTACAGATCCTGAAGAGAAGACTTGTGTAACCAGGCCTGAAGGGGACCGTTTGTCTCGGACTCTTCTTCAAGAATCCACACAAAAGGTTAGTACATTCAGTATACACAGCATGGTCGAAAATATGCAGAACAGTAGATGTGAAAGAATTCTGAATCTGATTCCGATTCCAAAATAGATTTATTGACCTCATGGAGAACTTAATTGTTACAAGTGTAGAGAGGAGTATGCAGGAGGTAGTTGCAGGTTTAGAACTACTGAGTTTCTTAAAGCACTATATATATATAGTAATGTGCAAAAGTTTTAGGCAGGTGTGAAAAATGCTGTAAAGTAAGAATGCTTTCAAAAATAGACATGTTAATAGATTATATTTATCAATTAACTGAATGCAAAGTGAGTGAACAGAAGAAAAATCTAAATAAAATCCATATGGGACGCTAGCGTCCCACCTGGCTGACATCTGGTGAAATTGCAGAGCGCCAAATTCAAAATACAGAAATACTCATAATAAACACTCATAAAATATACAAGTGTTATACATCGGCTTAAAGATGAACTTCTTGTTAATCCAGCTGCTCTGTCAGATTTCAAAAAGGCTTTACGGCGAAAGCATACCATGCAATTATCTGAGGACAGCGCCACCCTTACAAAAACATACAAACATTTTCCAGCCAAGTAGATTAAGATCGGCCTGTCGCTTCCTCGCCTGATTCTCCTACTGGGACAGGTGTCCCCGCAATAGGAGCAGAGACCCTGTTGACCTGCGGTGTTGACCTTCCTCTTGAGGAAGGTGCACCGTGCCCACCTCCATGGGCTCAGTCTCACTGGAGGTTTCTGGGAGAGACCCGAACCCCCGGGATGGGCGACGACAGGCACGCAGGAAATTATCCAGGCAGATAGCCATGGCGATGAGCTGGTCCAGTGTGAGTTCTGGACGTCCGCCTGTAGTCCACTCCGGAAAACCATCAACAGGGCCTGGTTGTTCCAGTCTGTGGACACAGCCACCGTCTGAAAATCCAGAGCGTACTCAGACGCTGTCCTGGACCCCTGGTGTAGACGGAGGAGATGCTATCCTCCCTCTCGGCCCTCTGTAGGGTAGTCGAAAACGGCACAGAAGAGTTGGGTGAAGCACTCATAGGACTGCACTTCTGGACCTTCCCTCTCCCAGACGGCGTGCGCCCACTCCAGAGCCCAGCCTGCCAGCACCGAGATCACCAAAGCCACCTTGTCCCTCAGTGGAGGTCACACTGCAGGAGAAACACCCTACAGTGAGCTGGGGTCCCGTCTAACCGCTCCGGAAGGGGCAGGTGAATGTTTCTGATCTGACCAGGTGATGTAGATGGTAGTGGGGTGGCTGGAACGACCGCGGGGAGCTGGGAAGGTGATGGTGTAGCCTGCAGCTGGCGTACGGTCCCGAGCACCTCATCCTTGGTTAACCCGAGGTGCTCCAGGCACGAGTCATGGTGGAGCTTCACTCCTATAGCAGAAAGGTTGGGATTTCCTGCTGCTTCCTGTTCTCTAGGGTCGGTCATTGTGTGTAGAGAGGAGTAGGAAAGAGGCAGTCACAGGTTTAGAACTATTGAGTTTATTCTAGCACTATATATATAAAAGCGGGACGAAACCCAAAGTGCAAAATTATAAAGTACTCAGGAAATAGTAGGAGAGATTCCTCTTAGGAAAATGTGTGACATTCATTCTACAAGGTAACTTGCATAACCTGCCACATGCTGCTTTTCCATGTTATTTAGAACAAATCAGATTAATACCTGTTGCATAATAATACCTGACACTGTAGCTAACCTTGTCCTCTCAAACAAAGAGATTCATAGTTTCCTGTCTATGTTGGTATTGTATTGGGTTCCTGGCACCTGTCTTGACCTGGTGCAATGACAGTCTTGTCCCCAAGGTCCTATTGTCCTACTGTAAGCAGGTGTCAGCTGATATGACACACTGGATTTTGAAACCAAGTTGTCTGAGTGCCACAAGACTGTGTTAGCCTCTGAGCTAAACCTGAGGAGGCATTAGTTTGGGGGTCTTCAGGTCTCAGGTAAGGTTACTCACCAGGTTAGTAGTTACATATGCTAGGGGCTCATAACCCCAGTACCCAGGCCAAAACTAGTGTAGTGCATGGTAAACAGTTTACACCCCTTTTTTATTTTGCTCAAGCATTTACACACCTATGCCGAAAAATTCATTGAAAGTATAGGAGACTTTACTTTATTCACTGTGAATGGCGATCAGGGTTTACCCACCTATTTTTTTTACCACTACATCACTGGCCAAAACATATTGTAGCCTAATGTACTCCAGCCGTTGGGGAGTATATAAGTTCATGGGCTGTTTTCATTGTCCCCCCCCCCTCCCCCTGACACGAAGGATCAGTCCAGTCTATTTATTAAGTGGAACTGGCAGGATTGGGGGGGGCAATGTTTTTCCAATATGGAGGAAAAACCATGGTGTAAGTGATACTGCTCTAGCCTGCATGGCTGGACCACCTGGGTAGGTTGTCTAAAAAGGGGAAAACCTCTGAAACAATAAGCACAATAATCACCGTTGACTGTCACTGGCCTGGGCAGAGAGGACAGAGGAGAGAAGAGGATAGGGAGGTTTCAGAGGGTGTCAGGGGTTCACTTCCTGTTATCTGGAGCCTGTTTTGGTGCTGACTTCCTATCTCTCTGCGTACAGGATCGGAGATACAGCCTGTAGGTTTCTATAGGGGAGGAATGTTATCTTTTTAGTCTTAGTTATTATCTGGGGGATTTTTTTGCGATGACATCGATGTGGGTTCTTCAGTGGTTCACCCCAGGAGCACCACAGAAACGGTTTTTATGTATTTTGGTGTGTGTGTGTGTGTGTGTGTGTGTGTGTGTGTGTGTGCGCATGCATGTTTTTATGTACCTTGGCATCTTCCAAAGAGGCAGGTGTTTATATGAGTACCTCTCACTGTTGGATCATTCATGTGTACAGTAGGAGAGGAGTAGGTAGAGGCCTCCCGAGTGGTGCAGCGGTCACAGTGCTTGAGGCGTCACTACAGACCCGGGTTTGATCCCAGGCTGTGTCACAACCAGACGTTACCGGGAGTCCCATAGTGCGATGCACAATTGGCCCAGCGCTGTCCGGGTTCGGGGAGGATTTGGCCGGGGGGACTTTACTTGGCTTATCGCACTCTAGCGACTCCTTGTGGAGGGCTGGGCATCTGCAGGCTGACTTTGATCGTCAGTTGAACAGTGTTTCCTCCGTCATTGGTGTTTCTGGCTTCCGGGTGTTAAGAAGCTCAGTTTGGCAAGTCGTGTTTTGGAGGACGCATGACTCAACCTTCGTCTCTCCTGTGCCCGTTGAGGAGTTGCATCAATGAGACAAGATCTTAATTGGATATGATGAAATTGGGGAGAAAAAGTGGTGTAAAAGACAAAAAAACAGAGGAGTAGGTAGAAGTTGATCCTCATGTGTAGTATTAGAGGAGTAGGTAGAAGTTGATCCTCATGTGCAGTATTAGAGGTCACAATGGAGAGGACATTTAAAAATGTATATATATATTTCACCTTTATTTTACCAGGTAGGCTAGTTGAGAACAAGTTCTCATTTACAACTGCGACCTGGCCAAGATAAAGCAAAGCAGTTAACACATACAACAACACAGAGTTACACATGAAATAAACAAACATACAGTCAATAATACAGTAGAAAAAGTCTATTTACAGTGTGTGCAAATGAGGTAGGATAAGGGAGGTAAGGCAATAAATAGGCCATGGCGGCGAAGTAATTACAATATACCAATTAAACACTGGAGTGATAGATGTGCAGAAGATGAATGTGCAAGTAGAGATACTGGGATGCAAAGGAGCAAGATAAATAAATAAATACAGTATGGGGATGAGGTAGTTGGATGGGCTATTTACAGATGGGCTATGTACAGGTGCAGTGATCTGTGAGCTGCTCTGACAGCTGGTGCTTAAAGCTAGTGAGGGAGATATGAGTCTCCAGCTTCAGTGATTTTTGCAGTTCGTTCCAGGTCATTGGCAGCAGAGAACTGTAATGAAAGGCGCCCAAATGAGGTGTTGGCTTTAGGGATGATCAGTGAGATACACCTGCTGGAGCGCGTGCTACGGATGGGTGTTGCCATCGTGACCAGTGAACTGAGATAAGGCGGAGCTTTACCTAGCATGGACTTGTAGATGACCTGGAGCCAGTGGGTCTGGCGACGAATATGTAGCGAGGGCCAGCCGACTAGAGCATACAAGTCGCAGTGGTGGGTGGTATAAGGTGCTTTAGTGACAAAACGGATGGCACTGTGATAGACTGCATCCAGTTTGCTGAGTAGAGTGTTGGAAGCCATTTTGTAGATGACATCGCCGAAGTCGAGGATCGGTAGGACAGTCAGTTTTACTAGGGTAAGCTTGGCGGCGTGAGTGAAGGAGGCTTTGTTGCGGAATAGAAAGCCGACTCTTGATTTGATTTTCGATTGGAGATGTTTGATGTGAGTCTGGAAGGAGAGTTTGCAGTCTAGCCAGACACCTAGGTACTTATAGATGTCCACATATTCAAGGTCGGAACCATCCAGGGTGGTGATGCTAGTCGGGCATGCGGGTGCAGGCAGCGATCGGTTGAAAAGCATGCATTTGGTTTTACTCGCGTTTAAGAGCAGTTGGAGGCCACGGAAGGAGTGCTGTATGTCATTGAAGCTCGTTTGGAGGTTAGATAGCACAGTGTCCAATGACGGGCCGAAAGTATATAGAATGGTGTCGTCTGCGTAGAGGTGGATCAGGGAATCGCCCGCAGCAAGAGCAACATCATTGATATATACAGAGAAAAGAGTCGGCCCGAGAATTGAACCCTGTGGCACCCCCATAGAGACTGCCAGAGGACCGGACAGCATGCCCTCCGATTTGACACACTGAACTCTGTCTGCAAAGTAATTGGTGAACCAGGCAAGGCAGTCATCCGAAAAACCGAGGCTATTGAGTCTGCCGATAAGAATATGGTGATTGACAGAGTCGAAAGCCTTGGCAAGGTCGATGAAGACGGCTGCACAGTACTGTCTTTTATCGATGGCGGTTATGATATCGTTTAGTACCTTGAGTGTGGCTGAGGTGCACCCGTGACCGGCTCGGAAACCAGATTGCACAGCGGAGAAGGTACGGTGGGATTCGAGATGGTCAGTGACCTGTTTGTTGACTTGGCTTTCGAAAACCTTAGATAGGCAGGGCAGGATGGATATAGGTCTATAACAGTTTGGGTCCAGGGAGTCTCCCCCTTTGAAGAGGGGGATGACTGCGGCAGCTTTCCAATCCTTGGGGATCTCAGACGATATGAAAGAGAGGTTGAACAGGCTGGTAATAGGGGTTGCAACAATGGCGGCAGATAGTTTCAGAAATAGAGGGTCCAGATTGTCAAGCCCAGCTGATTTGTACGGGTCCTGGTTTTGCAGCTCTTTCAGAACATCTGCTATCTGGATTTGGGTAAAGGAGAACCTGGAGAGGCTTGGGCGAGTAGCTGTGGGGGGCGGAGCTGTTGGTCGAGGTTGGAGTAGCCAGGCGGAAGGCATGGCCAGCCGTTGAGAAATGCTTATTGAAGTTTTCGATAATCATGGATTTATCGGTGGAGACCGTGTTACCTAGCCTCAGTGCAGTGGGCAGCTGGGAGGAGGTGCTCTTGTTCTCCATGGACTTCACAGTGTCCCAGAACTTTTTGGAGTTGGAGCTACAGGATGCAAACTTCTGCCTGAAGAAGCTGGCCTTAGCTTTCCTGACTGACTGCGTGTATTGGTTCCTGACTTCCCTGAACAGTTGCATATCACGGGGACTATTCGATGCTATTGCAGTCCGCCACAGGATGTTTTTGTGCTGGTCGAGGGCAGTCAGGTCTGGAGTGAACCAAGGGCTGTATCTGTTCTTGGTTCTGCATTTTTTGAACGGAGCATGCTTATCTAAAATGGTGAGGAAGTTACTTTTAAAGAATGACCAGGCATCCTCAACTGACGGGATGAGGTCAATGTCCTTCCAGGATACCCGGGCCAGGTCGATTAGAAAGGCCTGCTCACAGAAGTGTTTTAGGGAGCGTTTGACAGTGATGAGGGGTGGTCGTTTGACTGCGGCTCCGTAGCGGATACAGGCAATGAGGCAGTGATCGCTGAGATCCTGGTTGAAGACAGCGGAGGTGTATTTGGAGGGCCAGTTGGTCAAGATGACGTCTATGAGGGTGCCCTTGTTTACAGAGTTAGGGTTGTACCTGGTGG
The DNA here is from genome assembly GCF_034236695.1 of Oncorhynchus nerka. Classification (NCBI taxonomy): domain Eukaryota; kingdom Metazoa; phylum Chordata; class Actinopteri; order Salmoniformes; family Salmonidae; genus Oncorhynchus; species Oncorhynchus nerka. The sequence continues at coordinate 26,637,346 of NC_088399.1, forward strand.
GTTCCTTGATGATTTGAGTGAGATTGAGGGCATCTAGCTTAGATTGTAGGACTGCCGGGGTGTTAAGCATATCCCAGTTTAGGTCACCTAACAGAACAAACTCTGAAGCTAGATGGGGGGCGATCAATTCACAAATGGTGTCCAGGGCACAGCTGGGAGCTGAGGGTGGTCGGTAGCAGGCGGCAACAGTGAGAGACTTATTTCTGGAGAGAGTAATTTTCAAAATGAGTAGTTCGAACTGTTTGGGTATGGACCTGGAAAGTATGACATTACTTTGCAGGCTATCTCTGCAGTAGACTGCAACTCCGCCCCCTTTGGCAGTTTTATCTTGACGGAAGATGTTATAGTTGGGTATGGAAATCTCTGAATTTTTGGTGGCCTTCCTGAGCCAGGATTCAGACACGGCAAGGACATCAGGGTTAGCAGAGTGTGCTAAAGCAGTGAGTAAAACAAACTTAGGGAGGAGGCTTCTGATGTTGACATGCATAAAACCAAGGCTTTTTCGATCACAGAAGTCAACAAATGAGGGTACCTGGGGAAATGCAGGGCCTGGGTTTACCTCCACATCACCCGCGGAACAGAGAAGGAGTAGTATGAGGGTGCGGCTAAAGGCTATCAAAACTGGTCGCCTAGAGCGTTGGGGGCAGAGGATAAGAGGAGCAGGTTTCTGGGCATGGTAGAATATATTCAGGGCATAATGCGCAGACAGGGGTATGGTGGGGTGCGGGTACAGCGGAGGTAAGCCCAGGCACTGGGTGATGATGAGAGAGGTTGTATCTCTGGACATGCTGGTTATAATGGGTGAGGTCACCGCATGTGTGGGAGGTGGGACAAAGGAGGTAACAGGGGTATGAAGAGTGGATCTAGGGGCTCCATTGTGAACTAAAACAATGATAACTAACCTGAACAACAGTATACAAGGCATATTGACATTTGAGAGAGACATACAGCGAGGCATACAGTAATCACAGGTGTTGAATTGGGAAAGCTAGCTAAAAACAATAGGCGAGGCTAATCAGCTAGCACAACAAACAGGAGGTAAAATGGCGTTGACTGGGCAACGGGGCCGACAGATAAAACAAACAAGCAGAATGGAGTACCGTGATTAATGGACAGTCCAGCGTGCGTCAGCTATGTAGCCAAGAGATCAGTGTCCAGGGGGCAGCGGTGGATGGGCAGGGAAGCTGGACTGGCGAGTGTTATCCAGGTTTTTAAAAAAACTAACAATGACTAAATAGCTTGTAGCTGGTTAGCTGGTTACCGTCTGGAGGTTCTTGAGTGTGTCATAAAAAATAAAATTAAAATTAAAAGTAATAGCGATTCCGTATCACATTGGGTGAGGCAGGTTTCCGGAAGGTATAAACAAATTAAAAATCAAAAAGAGATAGAAAGTAAATGGGTCTAGAGAGTGTTTGGGACGCGGTGATTCAGACGGTTAGCAGGCCTGTGCTAACAAGATAACAGTTCGTAGGCCCGGGCTAGACAAGGTAGCAGTTAGCGGACCGGAGCTAGACAAGCTAGCCGTTAGCAGGCCGAATTAGCAAGCAGGGAGATAGCGAGGGCTAGAGAGTTAACCTTTGGGGGACGTCGCGATGGGGTGAGTCTGTTTATTCCTCTTCATGCGGTGACATCGACAGACCGGTCGTGGGCCCGGGTAATTGTAGCCCAGGAGTATGCTACAGATGCTCTAGTACGCTAGGTGAGCTGGAGACACAGCGATTCAGAAAGCTCGCGGGCCTTGACCAGCAGATGGATCTTTGGCGATGTCGCAACTGAAAAGCCTGTTGAAACCACCTCGGACAATTATGTCGGCGGACCAGTCGTGATGGATTGGCGGGGCTCCGTGTCGGCAGTAAAGGGTCCAGGCCAATTGGCAAAAGAGGTATTGTAGCCCAACAATTTGCTGTTGGACCTCTTCGGCTAGTCGGGAGATGGGTTTAGCTCGAGGCTAGCTCAAGGCTAACTGGTGCTTGCTTTGGGACAGAGACTTTAGCCAGGAGTAGTCACTCGGATTGCAGCTAGCTAGTTGCGATGATCCGGTGTAAAGGTTCAGAGCTTGCGGTAGGAATCCGGAGATGTGGTAGAGAAAAAGCAGTCTGATATGCTCTGGGTTGATGTCGCGCTGGTGTCCTAGTTAACTTTGAAGACCGCTAGCAGTGGCTAACTGAGTACTAGCTAGTAGCTAGTTAGCTGGCTAGCTTCTGATGGGGGTTCCGGTTCTAAAGTATAGAAAAAGCAGATCCGTACCACATTGGGTGATGCGGGTTGCAGGAGAGTATATTCAGCATGTAGTTGGAAAGTGAGATTAAAATATGTACGAAATATATACAGAAAAAAAACGAGGAAAACTATATTTACACCAGACAGGACGGGACAAGACAAAACACACGTCCGACTGCTACGCCATCTTGGATCCGATATCTCTCAGCTTTGTATGTGAAATAGGAAGCCGATTCTTGATCTAATTTTGAATTGGAGATGCTTAATGTGAGTCTGGAAGAAGAGTTACAGTCTAGCCAGACACCTAGGTATTTATAGTTGTCCACATATTCTAAGTCAGAACCGTCCAGAGTAGTGATGCTTTGGTGTAGTGTAACATGGATGGAACAGGTGGGTGTGCATGTGTTAGACACTAGAATAAGAGCAGTAGAAGTATTTGCCCGAGGGTGTGACTGTAACACTGTTCTTTGTCTCCAGGTGAAAACCCTGTCACATCTAAGTTACCCCCGAAACCAGCCAGACAATACCTACACACGTCTACATCTTTTACTTTCTCAGCTTCTCTTTCTCTCCTCAGTTCCACTTTTCTTTCTACCTCCCTCCTCATCTTTCTACATCTTTACCCCCCTCCCCCCTTTAATGTGTTTAGCTGTGAGCGGGAAGGGTTGCTGGGATCAGAGGTGATATCACTTGATACTCTAATTACTCTAGGAAAGCTGAAATTCTTAGCCAGTGTACTCCCCCATACCTCTGCGGACCAGGGAGTGCTTACTGTTGATTGGAACAGAGTATAAGGTTTTCCTGGGAGTACACATACGCACAGTCCCAGGTCCGACCTGAGGGCCTTTGGTGTAAAGCATCCAGCCAAATTTCCAGCTAGCAGGAAGTCCATAGTGTTCTGTACTGGGGAGCTCAGTGGGAGAGCTGGTTACCCTCAGGCCAGTTTGTTTGGATTAAACTGCTGTCACCCCCTGGTCAGGACACAACCCCTCCAGAACAATATTAATCTACCCTGGCTCCCTGTAGGGAAAACAGGCCTTCACAGAGGGTTTGGACTTTCCTTTCCCAATTCCATTCTGCGGTCATGTGAAGGGCTAAGGTGGGGCTGGAAATGGTTAAGTATAATGGGAACAGTGTTAAGGCCTGTTGGTCAGTGGGAAATGGGGTTTTAAGACCTTACCAAAAAGCAGTGTTTTGATTGTCAGTGTCTGGGTGTTGAATAGTTTCCTGATCTCTACTGGTCTTTGTGAGAGCTGCTGTATACTGCGGAGGATGTTATCTGGGTTTGTTTGGTTGCTTTTCTCCACCTCTTTAGTGTGTGTGTGTGTGTGTGTGTGTGTGTCCTATAATCCTCTCCAATGAGAATCAGTATCACCTTCACCAAGTATATTTACACATACTCAGAATTTTATGTAACACTCTCACCAGGCTTGAATTTGACTCTCACGATATTACCTTACTTTGAATATCTGAAGAGCATGGGATATTAGGTGAGAAGGACATCTCCAATAAGAATCTATTGTAAACTCGCTAGGGTGATGACAACTAGGGGATTCACTTCAGATATAATGATTATGGATTTTTTATTTTGTAAGGATATGCTTTCCCATGCATTAAATTAAACAGTAAATGACTCCACCAATGCAGCAGACATAAGGTTCAAGATGTATATTATCACATTTTCAATGTACCAAATCAAAAGAAATGAAAATGATATGTCAGTCTCTACTAAGTCTTTCTTAGCAAAAATAATAACTCTTATCAAATCAAATCAGTATTTCCCTTCAAAACTCGGTAGATATGGGTTTTGTTTTATTTTTATCATCTTTCTTTTATCATTTTTCTTCACCAACACCATCTCTCTTTCAAATTCTCTTTTCCCAGGCCTCCTGTTAACCAGGTCAACTCTCCCATTGGTCACAGCTTAACAAAGCTACCTTATTGGTCAAAACTTAAACTTAAAAGTAAACCAACCTATTCACTTGCACATTAAATAAATATTTCTTCAAAATAAATACATTAACGACGTTACAAATTAGGAGCAATTCGATCACCTTTTAAATCTAATACCAATTAATTATAACAAATAAACTCTATACTTCTATTTACTTGGTGATATGTTGCTGATAGTTATAGGCAACATGTAGAGACAGAATACAGACTACGGAGTTTAAACAAAGTTTACATACATTATATACAACTAGGTAGAGTGAGCATAGAGCTATAAGAGAATGAGCAGATATACAATATACAGTACAGTGGGTATACGGTTGATATCCAGTGGGTATATGGTTGAAATACAGTGGGTATATGGTTGAAATACAGTGGGTATACGGTTGAAATACAGTGGGTATACGGTTGAAATACAGTGGGTATATGTTTGATATCCAGTGGGTATATGGTTGATATACAGTGGGTATATGGTTGAAATACAGTGGGTATACGGTTGATATACAGTGGGTATACGGTTGATATACAGTGGGTATATGGTTGAAATACAGTGGGTATATGGTTGATATCCAGTGGGTATACGGTTGATATACAGTGGGTATATGGTTGATATACAGTGGGTATACGGTTGATATCCAGTGGGTATATGGTTGATATACAGTGGGTATACGGTTGATATGCAGTGGGTATACGGTTGATATACATTTACATTTACATTTAAGTCATTTAGCAGACGCTCTTATCCAGAGCGACTTACAAATTGGTGCGTTCACCTTAAGACATCCAGTGGAACAGCCACTTTACAATAGTGCATCTAAATATTTTAAGGGGGGTGAGAAGGATTACTTTATCCTATCCTAGGTATTCCTGAAAGAGGTGGGGTTTCAGGTGTCTCCGGAAGGTGGTGATTGACTCCGCTGTCCTGGCGTCGTGAGGGAGTTTGTTCCACCATTGGGGGGCCAGAGCAGCGAACAGTTTTGACTGGGCTGCGCGGGAACTGTACTTCCTCAGTGGTAGGGAGGCGAGCAGGCCAGAGGTGGATGAACGCAGTGCCCTTGTTTGGGTGTAGGGCCTGATCAGAGCCTGGAGGTACTGAGGTGCCGTTCCCCTCACAGCTCCGTAGGCAAGCACCATGGTCTTGTAGCGGATGCGAGCTTCAACTGGAAGCCAGTGGAGAGAGCGGAGGAGCGGGGTGACGTGAGAGAACTTGGGAAGGTTGAACACCAGACGGGCTGCGGCGTTCTGGATGAGTTGTAGGGTTTAATGGCACAGGCAGGGAGCCCAGCCAACAGCGAGTTGCAGTAATCCAGACGGGAGATGACAAGTACCTGGATTAGGACCTGCGCTGCTTCCTGTGTGAGGCAGGGTCGTACTCTGCGGATGTTGTAGAGCATGAACCTACAAGAACGGGCCACCGCCTTGATGTTAGTTGAGAACGACAGGGTGTTGTCCAGGATCACGCCAAGGTTCTTAGCGCTCTGGGAGGAGGACACAATGGAGTTGTCAACCGTGATGGCGAGATCATGGAATGGGCAGTCCTTCCCCGGGAGGAAGAGCAGCTCCGTCTTGCCGAGGTTCAGCTTGAGGTGGTGATCCGTCATCCACACTGATATGTCTGCCAGACATGCAGAGATGCGATTCGCCACCTGGTCATCAGAAGGGGGAAAGGAGAAGATTAATTGTGTGTCGTCTGCATAGCAATGATAGGAGAGACCATGTGAGGTTATGACAGAGCCAAGTGACTTGGTGTATAGCGAGAATAGGAGAGGGCCTAGAACAGAGCCCTGGGGGACGCCAGTGGTGAGAGCGCGTGGTGATATACAGTGGGTATATGGTTGATATCCAGTGGGTATACGGTTGATATCCAGTGGGTATACGGTTGATATACAGTGGGTATATGGTTGATATCCAGTGGGTATACGGTTGATATCCAGTGGGTATACGGTTGATATACAGTGGGTATATGGTTGATATACAGTGGGTATATGGTTGATATCCAGTGGGTATACGGTTGATATACAGTGGGTATACGGTTGATATACAGTGGGTATACGGTTGATATACAGTGGGTATACGGTTGATATACAGTGGGTATACGGTTGATATACAGTGGGTATACGGTTGATATACAGTGGGTATATGGTTGATATACAGTGGGTATATGGTTGATATCCAGTGGGTATACGGTTGATATACAGTGGGTATATGGTTTATATACAGTGGGTATACGGTTGATATACAGTGGGTATACGGTTGATATCCAGTGGGTATACGGTTGATATACAGTGGGTATATGGTTGATATACAGTGGGTATACGGTTGATATCCAGTGGGTATACGGTTGATATACAGTGGGTATATGGTTGATATCCAGTGGGTATACGGTTGATATCCAGTGGGTATATGGTTGATATACAGTGGGTATACGGTTGATATCCAGTGGGTATATGGTTGAAATACAGTGGGTATACGGTTGATATACAGTGGGTATACGGTTGATATCCAGTGGGTATATGGTTGATATACAGTGGGTATACGGTTGAAATACAGTGGGTATACGGTTGAAATACAGTGGGTATACGGTTGATATACAGTGGGTATACGGTTGATTTCCAGTGGGTATACGGTTGATATACAGTGGGTATACGGTTGAAATACAGTGGGTATATGGTTGAAATACAGTGGGTATACGGTTGAAATACAGTGGGTATACGGTTGATATACAGTGGGTATACGGTTGATATCCAGTGGGTATACGGTTGATATACAGTGGGTATATGGTTGATATACAGTGGGTATACGGTTGAAATACAGTGGGTATACGGTTGATATACAGTGGGTATACGGTTGATATCCAGTGGGTATACGGTTGATATACAGTGGGTATACGGTTGAAATACAGTGGGTATACTGTTGATATACAGTGGGTATACGGTTGAAATACAGTGGGTATACTGTTGATATACAGTGGGTATACGGTTGATATCCAGTGGGTATACGGTTGAAATACAGTGGGTATACTGTTGATATGATACGGTTGATTGATACGGTTGATATGCAGTGGATGTACACATTTACAGTATCAGTATGAATATCTAAATGCAGAGAGATGAACAGAGTGCAATGCAGTTTAGTGTAGTTATTTTGTGTACAGTTCAGAGATGGATTGATGCGGTGTGCAGCATAGAGTGCATAATCCTTTAGTCTCTATGGGCCAGATGGCTGGTTGGTGAGGACCACAGCATAGTCCTTTAGTCTCCACGGGCCAGATGGCTGGTTGGTGAGGACCACAGCATAGTCCTTTAGTCTCTATGGGCCAGATGGCTGGTTGGTGAGGACCACAGCATAGTCCTTTAGTCTCTATGGGCCAGATGGCTGGTTGGTGAGGACCACAACATAGTCCTTTAGTCTCTATGGGCCAGATGGCTGGTTGGTGAGGACCACAGCATAGTCATTTAGTCTCTATGGGCCAGATGGCTGGTTGGTGAGGACCGCAGCATAGTCCTTTAGTCTCTATGGGCCAGATGGCTGGTTGGTGAGGACCACAGCATAGTCCTTTAGTCTCTATGGGCCAGATGGCTGGTTGGTGAGGACCACAGCATAGTCCTTTAGTCTCTATGGGCCAGATGGCTGGTTGGTGAGGACCACAGCATAGTCCTTTAGTCTCTATGGGCCAGATGGCTGGTTGGTGAGGACCACAGCATAGTCCTTTAGTCTCTATGGGCCAGATGGCTGGTTGGTGAGGACCACAGCATAGTCCTTTAGTCTCCACGGGCCAGATGGCTGGTTGGTGAGGACCACAGCATAGTCCTTTAGTCTCTATGGGCCAGATGGCTGATTGGTGAGGACCACAGCATAGTCCTTTAGTCTCTATGGGCCAGATGGCTGGTTGGTGAGGACCACAGCATAGTCCTTTAGTCTCTATGGGCCAGATGGCTGGTTGGTGAGGACCACAGCATAGTCCTTTAGTCTCCACGGGCCAGATGGCTGGTTGGTGAGGACCACAGCATAGTCCTTTAGTCTCTATGGGCCAGATGGCTGGTTGGTGAGGACCACAGCATAGTCCTTTAGTCTCTATGGGCCAGATGGCTGGTTGCTGAGGACCACAGCATAGTCCTTTAGTCTCCACGGGCCAGATGGCTGGTTGGTGAGGACCACAGCATAGTCCTTTAGTCTCTATGGGCCAGATGGCTGGTTGGTGAGGACCACAGCATAGTCCTTTAGTCTCTATGGGCCAGATGGCTGGTTGGTGAGGACCACAGCATAGTCCTTTAGTCTCTATGGGCCAGATGGCTGGTTGGTGAGGACCACAGCCCGGGGGAAGAAACTTTTCAGGTAGCGGGAGGTTTTGGTCATGAGTGAATTTCTGGAGGTGGGGACCGGGTGGGAGGGGTTGGCGATGATCTTTCCTGCACGCTTCCTTGCCCTGGAGTTGTGCAGGACCTCGATGGAAGGAAGGTGGCAGCTGATGACCTTTCTGCAGACCATTGCACTTTACCCTTGCAGCAGGCAGACTCAGACCCAAACCAGACTATGATAGAGGAGGTGAGGATGGACTCAACGATTGATGCGTAAAACCAGATCAGTAGTCCATCCGCTGGTGTGCCTCCTTGGTGACCTCTGTGATGTTGTCTTCCAACTTGAAATTGTGGGAGATGATGGTCCACAGGAATTTGAAGGATTCAGCCGTGCTAACAGTTGAGCCATTAATCTCCAGGGGGAGAGATGGTGGGAGGAGTTTTCTGAAGTCAACCACCATCTCCATGGTTTTGTCTGTGTTGAGTTCCAGGTTATTGCGACTGCACCAGGCCACCACCAGGTCGATCTCTCCACGGTTCATTGACTCATCGCCGTTGGTGATGAGACAGACCAGAGTGGTGTCATCTGCAAACTTGAGTAGTTTGACAGATGCGATATTGGAGGTGCTGTCATTGGTGTAGAGTGAGTGAGTAGAGGTGAGAGCAGCATCCTTGCAGCGCTCTGGTGCTGAGGGATAAAGAGTCCGAAAGGTGTTTTCCCAGCTTCACGTGTTGCGTCCTGTTGGTCAGGAAGTCAGTGATCCACTGACAGATGGAGCTGGACATGTTCAGCTGGGAGAGTTTATCATGTAGCAGTTCTAGGATGATGGTATTGAACGCAGAGCTAAATATTTATTTGGGTTATGGAGGTGGCGACGTAGTGTAAGTAAGCCCGTGTTTACGGCTCCCCCTCCATCGAGACAGTATCCCTGCACATTGTAAATATGCTACTGGAACTACCCTGTATATAGTGTACTTTATCATGCTCTTATTTCTAGATCTTGTGTGTTTTTGTTCTACCTTGTTATTTTTAATACTACATTGTTATTGATTACTGCATTGTTGGGGTTAGAGCTTGCAGGAAAAGCATTTCACTGTACTAATGCAGGTGACATTAAAACTTGAAACTTGCTGGTTGGCCACACACTTTGACAATGCCAGACTCCGATATGTCAGATGGTCTTTGTTTTCCAACAGACTCTCCGAGGCGCTGGGCTCGACAGGCTGGCAGTGTTACTGTCAATATAAGAAGACACACACCCGGACCACCCTCCAAGTCTATTTCCTGTACTAGCCTTGAGAATTGAGGCCCGGCACCCTTACCCTCATACAATTCAAACGCATATACAAACGAGGGAGGAAAGGTGGGGAGGAAGAGAAAAGGAAAGGTGTTGAGACCTCTGTGACGGGTGGATCCCATCGCTGCCCGTCAGCTGAGAAAACACCTGGGCGAGTTGAGCTCCCCATCATTTTCTCTCCCTCTTTCCTCCTCTCTTTCCTCTGTTTCCCACGGTCTGAAGCAGTACAGAGACTGTGTTTACGACTCCTCAGACCTTAGTACATTAACAGATACACCCATGACACTGTTTCTGCTCCTAACAGTGCTAGACAGTCACTACACTCAGCCCAGGACACCTAACTATCTTAGGTGCTAATGGAATTGCCGACTGCTGAAGTTGAAGTATTGCTTTTGCCTGTTTAGTTTTGCATTGTGAGTCCAGCAGTTTTAAATTCCAACAGGAATGAGAGGCCTATTAGGTGTCCTGAGGACAAGGAACCTAAGAGGTGCTGAATGGATGGACAGATGGATAGATGGATGGTTTATTTTTCAGGGGAAGTTTGTTTTGTCCTTCCGATGGCTTTTCGAGGCTGTCGTTATGTAATGCTGGAATGTCTACTAGTGAAGGAATCATTCAGGTAATCCTAAACTTTATTGCAGACGTGCTCTGTAGGATAACATTCGGTTATCTAACTTCTACATAAGCTCCTCTCGCTGTCCCTTCTTCATGACTGAAAGACCGTTCCAGATATTTACTGTTCTAGGCCTTTTTCTATCAGTGTTGCACTAGCAAATGGCTTTGACAATGAAAAGACTCTAATCTGTCTTTTAGTTATCAACATTCTCAGCTTAACAATAGTAGGCATATAGCCTATCTTATTGGCGCCAGCGGAGAGCATTGGCCATATCTCCGGTGATTGCGCACTGCACATATTCACTCTTTATTATTATTGGGTCAGTGCCACTTAAGTTTATTTTTGGACAGTAATTTCCTCCTCCAGTTTAGATGGACATCACATTATATTGGTGTCTCCCCTTCTCTTAGGCCTATTATATGGACAAAGTCGTTTTTATTGATCTTTTTGTCAGTATCAGCAGAGTACGCTACCCTGTCATTTTTCATATTAAAAAAGATTCTGCTGTCTCCAGTCATATAAAGTGTAGTACAAATGCATGAAATGTGTTTTTCCAACTAAAGAAAGAAGAAACCTATCTGATATAGCCCATAGTCTAGGCCTCTATCCATGCATTGAACAGTCTTTTTGGCGAATAGGGATTGAGTTACATTATTAGCCTACATATGACTATCCAATCTACTCATCACATTAGGAATAGTAGGCCATCTTACATAAGTAAAAAAATGTGATGATGCATGGAATGCTTTATTATAAAGGTGCATTTTTCTGGTGAAAATGAGCTTCCCCAAACTTGAAACTGACACGCTACCTATGCATGGGCTAGAGATATTGCTTTTTGTTACTCATCTTGTTGGCTGAGGAAAAGTACATATGGACAGTTAGTGTGCAGTAAGGACACACGTCATTGCATCCTCGACTTGCATGTTCTGTTAAGATGAATTGCCATCATCTAAATGTGATTTATGTCATTCTGAGCAACGTGAATGGACACCCTTATAAGGTTATACACTAAATGCATATGGGTCCGCAAATTTCTCAAATGTCCGGTAGATTAAAAAGCTGCTGGTCAAATGTCCGGCGCCACATTTTCATAACGGAAACCCTGCCCCAGAGCATCTTTAACGTGTGTGTGTGTGTGTGTGTGTGTGTGTGTGTGTGTGTGTGTGTGTGTTAGTACATCTTTACCATATTACTCCTCCATCTGTGTGTGGACTCAGACATGCAGGCGTGGCCTTGGAATGGCCAGATGGCCATTTGCTCTCTCCCAAGAGTATGATCCGTGTGTGTATGTGTGTGTGTGTGTAATCGTCGAGGTCTGGTTGCATGTAGAGGATGCCAGTGGATCCATTTATCATTGTACAGTATATTTGGCTACTTTGGGCCCCAATAGTGCTCAACTGCTAACAGACAGTACTGTATACTATCCTGTATAGGCTGCTTCTATTGGAGATATCAACACTCAGTCCAGACCTCAGTGTTGTGGTCCCCCAGGAGCACCAGTGTATTATAATAGTCTCAGAGTAGAGTTGGTTGTCATTAGTATTTATTTTCCTGACTGGAAACTCCATAGACTCCATATTAGAGTATTTCCATCTTCTTTCCATCTGCCCATCTTTCCAGATTCTTTCTGTGTGTCTATCCATCAGTTTCCACTGTGATTTTTATGGGGGGGGGGCTTTGGATAACCTCATCACGCTGGCTGGACATACACATACATGCATGCACATACATACACACACGCACATACACACACATACTCACACATATACACACACACACAGGCACTGCACTGATCTAAAACACATGTGGACGGGTATAAACTGCATGGAGTCATATGTGAAGCACGTCTGGAGATCTGGCGTGTCGGGGGGTCCAAGGAGAGGGTTGGGAAATCCTGGTCTACATTGACTGCTTCCTTTCTTTGTCTCACTATATTGCTATATAGTTATTCCAGGGAGCAAAGTCAGCAAACTGCATTGATCTGGTCCACCTGTTGTCTAGCAACCTGTTTTCTCTTTTTTCTTTATCTTTCCTAAGAGCTCATCCCTTCTCTCCTGGTCTGCATAGATCTATATGATACTATTGATTGGTCTGTGTCAGGAAAGACAAACGACCCGCCCTCTGTGTGTGTGTGTGTGTGTGTGTGTGTGTGTGTGTGTGTGTGTGTGTGTGTGTGTGTGTGTGTGTGTGTGTGTGTGTGTGTGTGTGTGTGTGTGTGATGGACATTTTAATGTTAGCAAGCTAAAATAAAACAAGCAGAGGGGGAAGTTGAAGAGGCTTTTAGAATGAGCTCTTTTCTGCTGAGAGCAGCAATAAAAGCAGATCATCATCAGTGTGCTACTTTAGACTGAGACCATGCTGCAGGGCCTTTAAAACAGACCTTTCACCTTTCTAACACACACACAGTAGATATATGTCTGTAGTATTTATAGAGGCAGGGTAAAAGAGGGGTCTATATTGGGCTGGAGATGAAAGCAGATGGATTATAGTAGCAGACATTGTGAACTGTTCTGTGGCTCTGCTATCTCAAGTGGATCAATGCATGGTTTCTCTAACACCCTTCTCTGCTCCACTCTGAAAGAAGCTCTTATCCATCATTTTTTTCATGTGTTGGATAAAAAATCTCCAGAAGCTTCAGGTGGATCAGAAGAACCGCTGACCTAACCCCAACCATAGGAAGGACGCCCCTATTAAACTGGCCAATAGGATAGGCTTTGGTCGTGTGTGTGGGTTCTCATATGGATCTAATTTCTTCCACTGTGACAGAAAACAGAGCAGCTTTCACTTTAATGTCCACCCATTGGAACATTAGGCTGGCTGAATGGGGGCTCCCATCACCAACACACAAAACTTTGTCAGTCCATCCACCCTTCAGTCCGGCCGCCCGTCTGCCTGTGAGTCAGTCAGTCCGGGCTGTCATTCAGTCTGTTTCTCTGGCCGAGTTATGTTACTGGAGGCCATAAGGTGATGTAACCTGGGATTGTCCAGGGCCGTATATTGCTTTTTAGCGGCAGCAGCTTGGCTAGCAGTCTGTGCATGTGTATGAGAGAGTGCACACACACACACACACACACACACACACACCACAGAGGGTGGCCCTGTGCAGCTGGCTGCAGCGTTTGTTGTTTTAACCCAGATTCTGGGCTGAGCTATGGTCACCATGTGCACCCTCTCAGGGGTGTGGCCTCGTCATCTGTCTGACAAATCACTGCAGGCTGTGAGTCCAGGGGGAGGGGTTAGGGGAAGAGCTACAGACTGGGGTCTCAGTGAGAGTTAGTTAGCGGTTGGGTGTGTGGAGACCAGTGGTAGAACCACCAAGACATACAGCAGAGCTGCACTGAAGGAGGAGAATATGGCCAACAGGTTGGATCATTTTGTTTCACTTCTTCTCTTTGGTTTTGTGTTAGTTGTGCTACTCTTTCATGACATAATATAACAACATAACTTGTTGTAAGGTTTACATTTATTCATTTAGCAAGTGAGAGTGCTCAATGCTCACATTTACCTCATAGTGTTTAGAAGACAGTTTCAAGTATTACTTTCCCTGATTGGAAATGTTTCCCAGGCCTAACAAAGAGGGTGACTAACGCTAGAGGATGTAAATATTATGTTCCTCATATTAATCATAATGTAACTCCAGTGTTGAGCAGGTTACACAGTAGCCCTGGGAAATGATGGCACTCTCACTGTGGAAATGTTGAGCAGGTTACACAGTAGCCCTGGGAAATGATGGCACTCTCACTGTGGAAATGTTGAGCAGGTTACACAGTAGCCCTGGGAAATGATGGCACTCTCACTGTGGAAATGTTGAGCAGGTTACACAGTAGCCCTGGGAAATGATGGCACTCTCACTGTGGAAATGTTGAGCAGGTTACACAGTAGCCCTGGGAAATGATGGCACTCTCACTGTGGAAATGTTGAGCAGGTTACACAGTAGCCCTGGGAAATGATGGCACTCTCACTGTGGAAATGTTGAGCAGGTTACACAGTAGCCCTGGGAAATGATGGCACTCTCACTGTGGAAATGTTGAGCAGGTTACACAGTAGCCCTGGGAAATGATGGCACTCTCACTGTGGAAATGTTGAGCAGGTTACACAGTAGCCCTGGGAAATGATGGCACTCTCACTGTGGAAATGTTGAGCAGGTTACACAGTAGCCCTGGGAAATGATGGCACTCTCACTGTGGAAATGTTGAGCACTACAATCATTTGTCACACAGCACTGACACAACTACAATTGTTAAGAGTCATATTATACTCTTTACAATTAATACCGGACGACAAGGCTGTGTGTGTGTTTACTGTGTGTGTGTGTCCTCTGATCTTGTGTTTACTCTTCATCATCCTGACTCTGATGACTCAGTCATACACTAAGTTGTTTTCCAGTTGGTCTGTGGAAGTAGGCCATGGGAATGTTGTTGTGTTATATGTTCATGCTTTATGTGTTTGAAGAGGCAAGGTGAAGAGTTTCATTCCAAAATGCTATATATCCATTTTCAGAAATGTGCTTTTATTGTTTTAAGAAATGATGAAAGAGATTGGTGTATTTTTTCACTATGTAATCATGACATGGGGTTGTTCAATGACAGATATGTACAGTATTTGTTTAAAATCTATCACTTGATGGTTTCATTTCAGGGAGAAAAATAATCATGTCTTTTTGCTAAATGCTACAGTATATCCACCTCACTCTCAGAGAAATAAGTCGTACTGCTAAGTTTTACACAGTCAAATGTAACAAATAACTAAAAATTTTTATGAAGAAATATACAAGTGATACATTTGTGACATCGATATGATAATTCAATATAGTAATTTGAGATCTGTATGTAAAACATGAACTTTTTACCTTTGAGTCGTTTAGCAGACGCTCTTATCCAGAGCGACTTACAGTTATTACATTCATCTTGAGATAGCTAGGTGGGACAACCACATATCACAGTCAGATGTACAGGATATGAACATTCCCAGCGAAACAATGAATGTATAGCATTTCACACACAAAAAAAACATTTCATTCACATCTAAAAATCTATGAATATAAAATCAGAGAACAGTAATATTTTACACACACACATGAAGGTACCAATAAGCAATCATTTCTGATGATATAGCATTTTGGAATTAAACTCTGCATATGTTTCTGAAGTTGCTTTGCCATAAATAGGATAGCAACTGAAAGTGGTTTTCAGGGCAGGTTTCAAAAGTGAAGACTTTGAAAGTTAGTTAGGGGAACGTCTAGAAACGTCCATACACTTGTTCCCCTGCCCTGAGTGGATGGACAAATGACTTGATTTGGTTCTTCTTAATGAAAACCTGATGTGTAGATCTAACTGTACAGTATAGGCATTCCTCCATAGCCTCAGTGTATATGGGTGTTTGACCTACAGTTGCCCCCAGTGAGTGGGAGAGAGAGGAAGAGAGAGATAGAGAGACCACCATGTACCACCCGCCACTAACCACCCCGTCTCCAACATTTACCGTAGCCGCTGTATTTCCATGTTTCCTGTCAATGTTAGTGTGCTGAGGGACCTGCTGTTGAGACTGCATATCACTGTGTGACTCAGACATCTTGGTGTACCTTGTAGTGCAGATGAAGTGGAGCAAAGTGTTTGAACTAATGGGGGTGGTAATGTGTACACACACTCGCACACACACACCCTGGGGTTTTTAAGTCTATGGTCACTGGTTCACTCTTATTAGTGTGTGTGTGTGTGTGTGTGTGTGTGTGTGTGTGTGTGTGTGTGTGTGTGTGTGTGTGTGATAGACATCATAAATCCAGTCATAGCCTAACACGTTTATGGTCTGGTCTGCTGTGCTTCACAGAGTGCTGGGAAAGTTCTGCTCATGGTAACAAACCACTTAAAGCTCTGCCTGTTTAGTGTTCTATCTCTAGGGGGAATATTGAAGTAGGCCATGTCCTAATATTACCTCAGAACAAAGTATACACAATCTTATCATACACTAGCAAATGTATTGACTGTAAGCAAGTTTTACCTTAGTTACAGATACTCCCCTTGACCAGTCTGTCTCCTTCTCTCTCTCTCTCTCTCTCTTACTTTCTCACTCTCTCTTTCTCTCCAGCAAACACGAGCAAACTCTGCAATCAGGCACCCCTGCCTGTTGGGGTCAAAGGCCAAGTGGCCTAAACATAAAAGTGGTCAGTTGACCCGGCTCTGTGCTCCTTCCTCCAGCTGCTTTAAATTGTTTCTGCTTTCTAAGTGTTTTCAATCTCTCTCTCACTCTCACATATATTAGTCTCTGCAACTGACCAGAAAATGACTCTGAGCCAGAACTTTTCCTCTAGTGGTGTTTGAACTGGAGTCTGTGAAATATCACTGGTGTCAGAAGACATCTACAAGGATCTACAGAACATCATGGGTGGGTGGGAGTCCCAAAGTTGAAGAAGTTACGTGAAAAGTTGTTCTGCATCAAGACAGTGACAGCCATAAGCTTGGCTGTTCTTCAATGGTCCAGTTGACATCTGTGTGTTTAGTTAATACAGATATTTGTGTTTCATAAAAGTTATTCTGATCCTATCCTACACCACAGGGACGGCTGTCTGCGCCTGTTTTTATGACCTCGCTAGACTTGGACACACACCACACAAACACGCATTCACACACAATCGCTAGCCGCCCACAGATCTATGTCATTCTGTCTGGTGGAAGGATAGAGAGGGAAAAGAGCGGGGAAAGAGATGGGAAAGAGGGGAAAGAGAGGAGAGGGGGAAGAGAGGAGAGGGGGAAGAGGGAAAGAGGAGAGGGGAAAAGAGAGAGGGGGGAGAGGAGGGGGAAGAGAGGAGAGGGGGAAGAGGGGAAAGAGAGGAGAGGGGGAAGAGAGGAGAGGGGGAAGAGGGGAAAAGAGAGGAGAGGAGAGGAAGAGAGGGGGGGAAGAGAGAAAAGAGGAGAGGGGAAAGAGAGGAGAGGGGGAAGAGGGAACAAGGGGAGAGGGGGAAGAGGGAAAAAGAGGAGAGGGGAAAGAGAGGAGAGGGGGAAGAGGGAAAAAGAGGAGAGGGGAAGAGAGGAGAGGGGGAAGAGGGAAAAAGAGGAGAGGGGAAAGAGGAGAGGGGGAAGAGGGAAAAGAGGAGAGGGGAAAGAGAGGATAGGGGGAAGAGGGAAAAAGAGGAGAGGGGAAAGAGAGGAGAGGGGGAAGAGGGAAAAAGAGGAGAGGGGGAAGAGGGAACAAGAGGAGAGGGGAAAGAGATGAGAGGGGGAAGAGGGAACAAGGGGAGAGGGAAAGAGATGAAGGGGGAAGAGGAGAGGGGAAAGAGATGAGAGGGGAAGAGGGAACAAGAGGAGAGGGGAAAGAGATGATAGAGGGGGAAGAGGGAACAAGAGGAGAGGGGAAAGAGATGATAGGGGGAAGAGGGAACAAGAGGAGAGGGGAAAGAGATGAGAGGGGGAAGAGAGGGAAATAAACAAGGGAGGAAAGCTAGGGTTTGTGGATATTTCAACAGGATAACTGAGGTCAAGGTTTCAGTAATGCTGTCACTGTATCATCTCCCTATCACACACACACATACTTAATTAAACACACACATACACACACACACACACACACACTGATCCCTCCTAGAAGGGAGTGTGACCTCATAGCAGAGTCGACTTTAACTATTATCCCTCTCCGTGGTGACCGGGTGCCAAGTGACAAGAACGACCCCCAGGAGATTCAGATTTTTGGCGGCACAGGTCACCACTGGCCCCCTACTCTACTCCAGGCTGCTCCAGGCGCTCCTCGCTCCTCGCCTAGCTCCCCAGACTGGAAGACTGGCCCCATGTCCCTCTAGCCTAGACTTTCCCATACCACCCCTCCCTCCCAACCAGACTCCACACACTGTCCAGGCTTAGGGATTCCCATGAGCTGGGAAGGGAGGGAGAATAGGAAAAAGGGAGGGTGGTGGTTCAGAGAATAAATGGAAAAATTGTGTGTGTGTGTGCCCATCTCTCCAGTCACAATGATCCACAATACCAGACACAGTTTTACTATTCACCGCTGTGCTCATGAGTCTGACCTCATGACTGGAAATGTTAGATGGAAAACGCAACACTAGTTCAAGTGAGCCTGCTGAGAAAATGGAACCTGTGTTTCAGCACACTGAGGACTGTGTTTCAGCACACTCAGGACTGTGTTTCAGCACACTGAGGACTGTGTTTCAGCACACTCAGGACTGTGTTTCAGCACACTGAGGACTGTGTTTCAGCACACTCAGGACTGTGTTTCAGCACACTGAGGACTGTGTTTCAGCAAACTCAGGACTGTGTTTCAGCACACTGAGGACTGTGTTTCAGCACACTCAGGACTGTGTTTCAGCACACTGAGGACTGTGTTTCAGCACACTGAGGACTGTGTTTCAGCACACTGAGGACTGTGTTTCAGCACACTGAGGACTGTGTTTCAGCACACTGAGGACTGTGTTTCAGCACACTGAGGACTGTGTTTCAGCACACTGAGGACTGTGTTTACGACTCCAAGATACAGGATCCAGATAGATCATTTTAATACATAAGGTTTTACGTCCCTCTAGGTGTGTGTAGATAGATCATTTTAATACAGAAGGTTTTACGTCCCTCTAGGTGTGTGTAGATAGAAAGAACGAGATAGGGAGATGGAAAGAGAGAGGTGGAGAAAGGGATAGAGAGAGGGAGGGAATGGTAGAAACATTCCTGTAGACCCAGATACTTCATTCAGATCTAGAGGCCCACTGAGAGACCTCAGCCTGACCTGAGAATGAAGTCATCAACAAGTGACTGCCTAGTCGATGATCTCATCAACCGTCGCCTGGTTATGCTGTTTAATACAGCTTGTAGTTTAAAACCTAGCAGCTTTTACATTGCAGTAATTTACTGTTGCATTAATGTTCTGTAGCAAGATCTCCGTTGCCTTGCTATGTTTTATTACATTAATGCCGTGGTAGAGCGTCTTTGTGCCAAGTTATCAATTAAATTAAATGTGTTTTCAGGTAAACTGAGGGTTAGATAAAGAAGACAAATGTTTGTGAAGGGCCTTTTGTAAGTAAAGCCCTTGGGATTGGGTATATGATTTCCTCCTGTAGCTAAAATCTTTTAAGATTGATGTTCTTGCCATGGGTTATCTCTCCGAGCCCTGGCGTTTCACAGTATTTATTGTTTATTAGTTTAGAAGGCCATGTTGTGAAACCAAGGGTCAGATTTCTGTGTTGTCTAGAGATAGTGTGTGGGGTAGC
This sequence comes from Oncorhynchus nerka, assembly GCF_034236695.1. Taxonomy (NCBI): domain Eukaryota; kingdom Metazoa; phylum Chordata; class Actinopteri; order Salmoniformes; family Salmonidae; genus Oncorhynchus; species Oncorhynchus nerka. The sequence continues at coordinate 26,656,936 of NC_088399.1, forward strand.
CGAGTTGTGAAATGATGTCATGGGTTGTTATCCCACAGCCTTCTAGTGATAGTGATGATAGTGAATGGTGTGTTGTTAGATGGAGGCAGTCAGAAGGTTATCTATTCAACTCTCCAGCAAGCGACAGACAGTGTTGTTTTGAGATGGATGTGGTTACCTCTCCCCCAGTACTGATGGTGTTAATGACATGTTCTTGTCACTGGGGTTATCTTTCTTTAGGAGGTATGTTCGTGAAATAGGACAGTAGTGTTCGTGAAATAGCTGTGAAGTGATGGTGACACTGGGGTTCTGTGAGTTCTGTAGTGGTGGTGTTTATGAAATGGCAGTGTCAGCAGGGTTATCTCGGCCAGGCTGACCCTAGGTCAGTTATGTGTTAGCAGCCTGGCTGTCCAACCACCACAGAGCTATCAGCCCTACATCATTGGCGTGGGCTATTTCATCTGAGATTGTTTGTTTTTCCCCTCTGTCTGTGTCTGTTTGCCAAAGGATCCCTCATTCCCTCTTTCCACATCTCTTTCCTCTCTTCCCTTCATCTCTCCTTCTCCCCTCCACATCTCACCCAGCTTCCTCTGGGACCGACACTACACAGACACCAGTGTTGGACCCAGAGTAACTCCTCACACACAGATGCATGCACACACACCCACACATACACACACACACACACACACACACACACACACACACACACACACACACACACACACACACACACACACACACTCCCTGGGAAGGGGAAAGGGGAGGAGCTGACCCTGTCAGTCAGGGAGCTCTGCAGGGGAAACCAAAACAGAGACCAGAGCAGAGGAGTCAGGCTCCTCCAGGCTGGCTGACCAGGACTGCCCTCTCTCTCTCTCCCTCCTCTCCTATCCCTCTCTTCCTCTCCAGGCCTGGCTTTATGTAAACAAGAGGTTGTTGGTTTGTTTTAGACAAACCCTCTCCTGTCTGCAGCCCTGTTGTCATAAGGTTCTCCCTGTCTATACGTTTCATCCACTATTACTCCCATTTACCATGGCTGTGCTATGCCACTTACTGTTAGTGTATGGTTGGTTATTTTAAACTGCTGTGTTGGTCAATGACCCAGTTTCTTTGCTGATTAAAGTTAAATGTTGCCTGAGTTGGGAGGGGGAAAACACTGCTTCTGAAACGTTTGATTAAAACACTGCTAATCCGTCTTTCGGATGGGACATTAAATGGGTGTTCTGACTCTCTGTTGTCGCTAAAGATTCCATGGCACTTATTGTAAGAGTAGGGTGTTAACCCCGGTGTCCTGGCTAAATTCCCAATCTGGCCATCATACCATCATCCTTAGCTTCCAATTGGCTCATTCATTCCTCTTCCCTGTAACTATTCCCTATGTCATTGCTGTAAATGAGAATGTGTTCTCAGTCAACTTACCTGGTAAAATAAGAGTTAAATAAAAAATAAATACATCACGTAACCGAGCGTTCTACCATGGTCTGCCCTTTCAACTGCCATAAATAATGATCACACACTCACCTTCTGTTCCCTTCTCCGTCCTCCCTCCTCTCTTTCTCCCCCCTCCCCTCTGTCTCAAGGTGTGTAGTTGGTGAGAAGCCAGCTGGCTGGCCTTGGAGACACTCCTTCACTACGATGTAGAGTCCAGAAGAGAGAGAACGAGAGAGCGAGATAAAGAGAGAGAGCGTGTGTGAACAACAGACACTCCGGCTGGAAGAGAAACTGAAAGCGGGTGAGTAAGACATTGCAGGAGGAATCGGAAAGAAAGATAGGGAGACAACCCAGAAAGAAGGAAGAGGAACAACACCAGGGGGAGATAAGAAAGAGAGATTGAGAGAGAGACACTTTCAATCATTGACCTCAGACCCTGCCTCCAAACCAACCTCCCTCCCTCCCTCCTTTCCCTGCACTGGAACTTTTTACCCTCTCTCACACCTCCGTCACAACAGGACCCCATCCTTCACCCTTTCCCCTCTTCCTGAAGACCCTGAGGACTTGAACCTTCACCTTTGACCCCACCTGAGTAACCACTGGGCGGGAAAAGACATCACCAGGAACTCTTCAGAACCACTTCAAACATCATCATCACCATGTGCCACGTGATCGTGACCTGTCGCTCCATGCTGTGGACTCTACTCAGCATCGTGGTCGCCTTCGGAGAGCTCATCGCCTTCATGAGCACCGATTGGCTGGTGGGCTTCCCCCGGACACCGGACGCCGTCTTCGGCCCTCATGGTGCCACAGCGGCTGGCGAGGCCTACCGGCCCACCCTGGGCATCTACGGCCGCTGCATCAAGCTGCCCCACTTGCGGCGCGGTGTGCTATGTGGGCCGTACGCCGTGCACTTTGGGGAGATCGCCAGCGGGTTCTGGCAGGCGGCGGCCATCTTCCTGGCGGCGGGTATCCTGCTGCTGTGTGCCGTGGCCTTCATCTCTGTCTTCACCATGTGCTTCCAGAGCATCATGAAGAAGAGCATCTTCAACGTGTGTGGACTGCTGCAGGCCATCGCAGGTGAGACTAAGAGAGGGATACACACACATGTAGACACACATTTCACACACACACACACACACACACACACACACACACACACACACACACACACGTATACACAGCTGAGTTGCACACTTACTTTCACATTGAGTTATTGACATGTTGGTACAGTGCTGACTTTAACTCATGCAGGAAATCCACAGACCCTCTTGTTGTAGTGTTGCTGCTTGCAGTATTGTATTGCCTGTTGATTGGTTGTAGTTTTGTCTGGGCTGTTCAGTAGTTAGATACAGTTGACTGACTGTTAAACCCCTGGAATGGAGAGAGAGAGGGGCTTGTGGAGGGGTGTGTTCTGTCTGAACAGCCAACATTCAACACCATCCAGCTAACCTTTAGTGCTGCTGTCCACCTCTTCAGAGTTTAAACATTCACTAACAAGAGCAATCAGACCCCACTGACCACACACGAACACATGCAGGTGTACACACACACACACATACATACACACACACATACATTCCCACACACATACATACACACAGGCCCCCAAGAGTGCATTAACTCTTACTCCCAGCGTCCTCTCTGTGTGTTTGAGGTGAGCATTAACCCTATTGGTCAAGGGTCAGGGAACCACGGCAGCCTTGTACCTCCCTCTGAGGTCGTTGCCATCAGCAACAAGGGCCCAAATATTTGTCCTCTTGGGTCAGCTGGGGATGATGTTATGTGACCGGTGTGGTGTGTCCGCATGCGTGTGTATCTGTATATGACTCTCACGCCGCTTTGACGTGCTGTGGTGAATTATGGGAGGCAGGAGGCGCTCATTGGAGAGAGGGAAGTTATTCCGCCTGAATGTCTCTGAGCTCTCATCCCTCTCTTCTCTCCTCTCTGTACTAGTTCCCTAGACTCTGTCAGGAGTAGGTCAGAAACGAGTTTCCCTACAGACACTGATCTACTGTAAGAGATCGCGGGTTTTCAAATGAGTCGTTAAAGTTAGAATCTAGTGATTGCTACACTGGTGGACAGTTACCACAATGTAAAGCATATTCAGACCTAGTGAACGTGTCAAATACGGTCCATTGCTATTGTGTTGTTATTGAACGTAGTCAGAGGACGTCCACAACTGGACTGATTAGAAGAGCAGAACTGCTCGTTAAGGGTCTGTGGGTCGCCGGGAGGAAGGGGATGAGAATAAGGAAGAGGAAAGGGGCCTAGAGGAAACCAGAAATAGCAGGGGGATGTTTCTTTAATGGCGGGAACCAGGTTACTGAGATTTACCACCCAAAACCACTCCCTTTTCTCGGGATATATAACTGCGAGAAACCAGTCAAATAAAATAAACAATGAACAGCATGGCGTGAAATGGAAGTGTTCAATTATATGTCATGTCTAATCTGGCTTCTCTACTGCCTCGACATTATGAATATTCAATGCTCAGCCTGGGGACAGACAGCGCATCCCAGTATGGAGTGCAGTTCACAATGCACGTAGACCTATCATCTTATCATGGTAACTTTTTGTCTTATGACAGGTAAGGCAGCATAGTCTATGCTACAGTAATATAAAGACTGAATGCACGTCTAATCTCCATCTGGCTTTCAGAGGACACCTTACTTTTTTATTGTAAAGATGTTTGTTTTTTAAATTGCAGCAGCAGAGTTTTAAAACAGCCTATCACTTGAATATTATTGCTTTCGATCAGAGCACGCGCGAGCACTCTCTTGCAGTCTTTGTCTCTCCATCAAATCCGTTCAAGTTGCATCCAAAATAGATAATCCTGCTCTAGATTGATATGTAGATTTTCTAGCCTACCTCTTTCAGGTAATATATTTATTGCAGTATTAGCCATATAGTTAGCTAATTAGTGATGGGTTATGCATACTTTCTATGTGCTCAGCTGGCTTCTCTCCTTAAAAAACACTCTCTTAGCTCTTGGAGTCCCATGCAGGAAAAGCTGGACTACAATAGCTTGCTGGACATGATTTTTTATACCAATAGACTATTCAAAGAGGGACGCAAGCTCTTGTTTGATGAATGTTAAATACAGCAGCCAATAGAACTCATGGGTGGTTTGAAAGAAGAGCGAACGCTCGCGCGGCGGTGGTAGGCTATAGCAGTGATTTATTCAGACCCATAACCATTCAATCTTTGTGAAAAGAAGAGAAAGCCTTCTGCATCTAATTCTAGTACTATTCAAGGTGTCATTAGAATGAAGAAGTTAAGGACAACAAAACTTATTTCATTTAACAGTTGAAAGCGAGGAAGGAATGATGCAACAATAGAGAGAGAAAGAGGATGTAGGCTAATAACATTAGGGGAAATATTATGAAAGGTAGGGTAAATACACTGCTAAAAAAAAATAAAGGGAACACTTAAACAACACAATGTAACTCCAAGTCAATCACACTTCTGTGGAATCAAGCTGTCCACTTAGGAAGCAACACTGATTGACAATACATTTCACATGCTGTTGTGCAAATGGAATAGACAACAGGTGGAAATTATAGGCAATTAGACACCCCCAATAAAGGAGTGGTTCTGCAGGTGGTGACCACAGACCACTTCTCAGTTCCTATGCTTCCTGGCTGATGTTTTGGTCACTGTTGAATGCTGGCGGTGCTTTCACTCTAGTGGTAGCATGAGACGGAGTCTACAACCCACACAAGTGGCTCAGGTAGTGCAGCTCATCCAGGATGGAACATCAATGCGAGCTGTGGCAAGAAAGTTTGCTGTCTGTCAGCGTAGTGTCCAGAGCATGGAGGAGCTACCAGGAGACAGGTCAGTACATCAGGAGACGTGGAGGACGCCGAAGGAGAGCAACAACCCAGCAGCAGGACCGCTACCTCCGCCTTTGTGCAAGGAGGAGCAGGAGGAACACTGCCAGAGCCCTGCAAAATGACCTCCAGCAGGCCACAAATGTGCATGTGTCTGCTCAAAAGGTCAGAAACAGACTCCATGAGGGTGGTATGAGGGCCCGACGTCCACAGGTGGGGGTTGTGCTTACAGCCTTACAGTAGCCTATGAGATCCTCAGACCCCTTGTGAGACCATATGCTGGTGCGGTTGGCCCTGGGTTCCTCCTAATGCAAGACAATGCTAGACCTCATGTGGCTGGAGTGTGTCAGCAGTTCCTGCAAGAGGAAGGCATTGATGCTATGGACTGGCCCACCCGTTCCCCAGACCTGAATCCAATTGAGCACATTTGGGACATCATGTCTCGCTCCATCCACCAACGCCACATTGCACCACAGACTGTTCAGGAGTTGGCGGATGCTTTAGTCCAGGTCTGGGAGGAGATCCCTCAGGAGACCATCCACCACCTCATCAGGAGCATGCCCAGGCGTTGTAGGGAGGTCATACAGGCACGTGGAGGCCACACACACTACTGAGCCTCATTTTGACTTGTTTTAAGGACATTACATCAAAGTTGAATCAGCCTGTAGTGTGGTTTTCCACTTTAATTTTGAGTGTGACTCCAAATCCAGACCTTCATGGGTTGATAAATTTGATTTCCATTGATAATTTTTGTGTGATTTTGTGGTCAGCACATTCAACTATGTAAAGAAAAAAGTATTTAATAAGAATATTTCATTCATTCAGATCTAGGATGTGTTATTTTAGTGTTCCCTTTTTGAGCAGTGTATGTGTCAGCCTACGAATTATACAAATAGGCCCTATTATATTTCAAAATTAAAATTAAATTCACTGGCCTGTAATTGTAACTTTGTTGGCCGCATGTGCTGCACCAGAATCGCATGTTCTCTCCCTGCTTTATCGTGGTTTGAATGATGTGCTTAATTCAGTCCATATAATCCAGTAGCCTATAATTCAATACAGTACAGTAATACAGTACAGTAATGCAGTTCACACTAAAAAAGATTAGCCTACTGGAGCTAGTTTCATTCATTTACCCAAGAGAGCATATAGCTACAGTAGCTACATCTATAGACTTTTATGTTTTTCTGTCTGGCGTAATGTGCAGTAGCCTATATCATGTATGTTTTGGATAACAGCACAATCTTTTGGGCTTGACCTCATTAAATGTCTTTAATGTGAGGCTCATAAAATGTATATAATGTATGGCTCATCAGGGTCAAGTAGCATCATGATTGCATTTTCGATCAAAGCTGTAATCAAATCCAGACATATGCTTATTTATATGCTTTATAATGCTGTTGAATGACACTTCTGGTTTTTGGTTACCTGGTAGAAAAGGGATATATTCTCAGGATGGAAGATTTGGAAAATACCGGGAAAATATTCAACTCTACCTTAACCCTCAGCCCCTTGTCATGAACCTTCTCCCTGGCTACAGAACGGGATAAAGAACCAAACACACTGCAGAGACACCACACCAAGCAGTGGTCAGTGTTGATGTGTCTCTGGTACTTTTTTCTGTTGGTGTTTTTCCTCCACCCCCACATGTGTCCTAGACGAGAGGGATGGAAAAGTCTGTAGTTTCTCTGCCAGGCAGAGTTCTCAGATATCCCTATTAGAGGTCGACCGATTAATCGGAATGGCCGATTAATTAGGGACGATTTCAAGTTTTCATAACAATCGGAAATCTGTATATTTGGGCGCCGATTAAAAAAATAAAAAATAATTATTGTACCTTTATTTAACTAGGCAAGTCAGTTAAGAACACATTCTTATTTTCAATGACGGCCTAAGAACGGTGGGTTAACTGCCTTGTTCAGGGGCAGAACGACAGATTTTCACCTTGTCAGCTCAGGGGATCCAATCTAGCAATCGTACAGTTAACTAGTCCAACGCTCTAACCATTGCACTCCACGAGTAGCCTGCCTGTTACGCGAATGCAGTAGAAGCCAAGATAAATTGCCAGCTAGCATTAAACTTATCTTATAAAAAACAATCAATCATAATCAATAGTTATAACTACTAATCCAGTTTAGCAGGCAATATTAACCAGGTGAAATTGTGTCATTTCTCTTGCGTTCATTGTGACATAACATTGAAGGTTGTGCAATGTAACAAGAGTATTTAGACTTAGGAATGCCACTCGTTAGATAAAATACCGAACGGTTCCCGTATTTCACTGAAATAATAAACGTTTTGTTTTCGAAATGATAGTTTCTGGATTCGACCATATTAATGACCAAAGACTCGTATTTCTGTGTGTTATTATGTTATAATTAAGTCTGATTTGATAGAGCAGTCTGACTGAGCAGCAGCAGGCCCGTAATCATTCATTCAAACAGCACTTTCGTGCGTTTTGCCAGCAGCTCTTCTCAAGCACAGCGCTGTTTATGACTTCAAGCCTATCAGCCTAATGGCTGGTGTAACCAATGTGAAATGGCTAGCTAGTTAGCTGGGTGTGCGCTAATACTGTTTAAAATGTCACTCGCTTTTAGATTTGGTGTAGTTATTCCCCTTGCAGCAAGGGCCGCAGCTTTTGTGGAGCGATGGGTAACGGTGCTTCGAATGTGGCTGTTGTCGATGTGTTCCTGGTTCAAGCACAGGTAGGGGCGAGGAGAGGGACGGAAGCTATACTGGTACACTGGCAATACTATAGTGCCAATAAGAACATCCAATAGTCAAAGGTATATGACACACAAATGGTATAGAGAGAAATAGTCCTATAAATACTATATTAACTACAACCTAAAACCTCTTACCTTGGAAGATTGAAGTCTCATGTTAAAAGGAACCACCAACTTTCATATGTTCTGAGCAAGGAACTTAAACCTCCTTCCATCAGCAAGGGCATTGAAGATGAAATGTGGCTGGGTCTTTCAGCATGACAATGATCCCAAACACACAGAGAAGGAGAGAAGGAGTGGCTTCGTAAGAAGCATTTCAAGGTCCAGGAGTGGCCTAGCCAGTCTCCAGATCTCAACAGCATAGAAAATCTTTGGAGGGAGTTGAAAGTCCGTGTTGCCCAGCAACAGCCCCAAAACATCACTGCTCTAGAGGAGATCTGCATGGAGGAATGGGCCAAAATACCAGCAACAGTGTGTGAAAACCTTGTGAAGACTTACAGAAAACGTTTGACCTCTGTCATTGCCAACAAAGGGTATATAACAAAGTATTGAGATAAACTTTTGTTATTGACCAAATACTTATTTTCCACCATAATTTGCAAATAAATTCATAAAAAATCCTACAATGTGATTTTCTGGATTTTTTTCTTTCATTTTGTCTGTCATAGAAGTGTACCTATGATGAAAATTCCAGGCCTCTCTGATCTTTTTAAGTGGGAGAACTTGCACAATTGGTGGCTGACTAAATACTTTTTTGCCCCACTGTATTGCATATTGGCACATATGACTTTCTTCTCCAACACTTTGTTTTTGCATTATTTAAACCAAATTGAACATGTTTCATTATTTATTTGAGGCTAAATTGATTTTATTGATGTATTATATTAAGTTAAAATAAGTGTTCATTCAGTATTGTTTTAATTGTCATTATTACAAATAAAAAAATAAAAAATAGTCCGATTAATTGGTATCGGCTTTTTTGGTCCTCCAATAATCGGTATCGGCGTTGAAAAATCATAGTCGGTCGACCTCTAATCCCTATATGACTTTATCATCTCTCTCCACCTCTCTCTCCCTCTCTTCCTCTCTCCACCTCTCTCTCTCCCTCTCTTCCTCTCTCCTTTCTGCCATATTGATGTTCCTCCAATCAACATTTCCACTAAGTGTGCCGACCGACCGTAATGTTCCCGTTATGTGACCGTAACTGGGATCAGGTGGCAGATGTTTTGGGAAATACTTTACCTCAGAGGGAGAGATTGTGTTTCTGTAGCCAGCGGTGGTCACGTCATCAGAGTGGTCCTGATTGTATTAAACACATTTATACACACTGATGTCATATTGGGAAGGCTTTATCTCTAATAGAAATCAATTGGATATGCAATATAACTAGCCAAGGCCAGACCGAGGCAGGCTTTTTTTCAGAAACACAGAGACGAGAAGAGTAAGAAACAGCAGGTAGTTAAACTGTCTCCAGGTCTACAGCTGGGAGTGTCATAATATCCTTTTATTGTGGCCATAAACTCTCCCTCCCAGCTCCAACCAACCAGCCAGCCAGCCAACCAGACGATGAGCCAAATTCAGCCATGATGAGTTATAGGACTGTCACACAGATGGCCTTTGACCTGGGCTCTAGCTGTGGGTTGATGGCAGATGGGAATGTGACAGTGATCCAGTAAACAGATGCAATAATGATACAGCGTGACTATGACTGTTACAGGTCTGATTGACAGATGATCATGACTGTATTGGACCAGTCTGGTCATGGTGAATAGTCTAGGCCTGGATGTTACTATTGTTGAGCAAACAGAGAGAGCAGAAGTACAGTATATGGTCGGGACGGGTGTGACTGGAAATTCATCTGACTACCAAAGCAAAGGGCTGAGATGTTGGTCAATCACAACCAGTGTTGACAATAGAGGTATGTGGGTGAGAGATATAGCGAGAGATGGCGAGAGAGAGTGTTTACAACCGTAGTGTGGGTGTATAATAATTAAAGGCATAGAAAGAGAGAATCAGTGAGTAAGAGAAAGAGAGAGAGAGAGAGAGTGTTTACAACCGTAGTGTGGGTATATAATAATTAAAGGCATAGAAAGAGAGAATCAGTGAGTAAGAGAAAGAGAGAGAGAGAGAGAGTGTTTACAACCGTAGTGTGGGTGTATAAGAATTAAAGGCATAGAAAGAGAGAATCAGTGAGTAAGAGAAAGAGAGAGAGAGTCTGGTAAAAGGAAGCGCGGTGTAGGTAAGGCTGATAGATATGAATGGAAAGTCCAGGTGCATATTACTGTAATCCTGAATCAGGCTTGTAGGACTTCCTACCAACAGAACAGTACCAGAACAGAATGACTGTGTGGAAGGAATCAGGATAATATTATTCCCTGTTCATCTATTACACTACAGTCCTCTGTGGGACAGTGAAGCCAAACAGAAAGAAGCACAAACCTCCCCCAGGATTCCCATAGAAACAACATGTCCTCTCTGTCTCACCCACTCTCTAACTGTTGAAACCATTCTCTTAACTCTATAGGGCAGAGGTGGCCAACCCTCCTGCAGAAATACTGGGTATGCAGACTTTTTCTCCAGCCCTGCTCTAACACACCTGATTGGTTCAGAGGAGCAGCGGATGAGTAAAGTCAGTTTAGTTGTTGATGAGAGTGTCTTTAGAAGCCAGGAGACCCAGACCGAGAATCTCTTGGCTTACGGTCCTACCTGACAATCATATCAGTTTGGATGTTTCCTCCTCCTCTCTCTCCCTCCTCTCTTTTTCCATCACACTCTGACATGTGAGCCACCACCTGGATTCAGTCATATCTAGCAAAATTTGAAATTGTGTTTTTTACATTGGATAAAAGTAGAGAAAATGAAATGCTGCAGTTGAGGAACAATGAGAAAGTAATTCTGCTTTGAAAGTTGATAGATTTGTAATCCCACTTTTGAGAAAATGGCCTTTTAATGTCTTGGTACACCTACTGGAGAGCTCTTCTTTGTCTACACCCATTCAGTATCGTTCACACCCTCTTAAGCCTTAGCCCCGCCCATCTCTTTAAGGATTCCCATGTGAGGTCGTGTGCTAAACAGAGTGAGGAGTGTAGTAAACAACCAAAGATTTCAACACTAAAAGTGGTAAAAGTAGTAGACTACAATAAGGAAAAACTCCAGATTAAAGTACACTTTTTCAGGGCCTCCTGAATGGCGCAGCGGTCTAAGGCTGCAGGAAGGTTCCTGTATATTTCCGTAACTAAACCAGCTCGTAATTTAACCATTTTATTTCTATTTACACATGGAGTACAAGTTTGTTATTAAGGCACATAAAAGTTCACATGCTCCAGAAGGCATTGCTGGCCAAAAACGCATTTTTGATAAAAAACTGGCGTGCGACATACGGCTGGCTTCCTGAAACTGGTCGCATATGTGTGGAGAGGAAAGAAATATGAGAAGGAAAAAAACCTGCATATCTCTTTCTCTCTGTACCTCTGGCTCCCATAGTCTGTTGCGATACATGTTCACCATTTCCTGGGGCTGAGTGGAGGTGGATAGTCAGATGTTCTGGGAACCAGGAGAGGAGGGGTACGGGCGGGGTAGAGAGAGAATGCAAGGCTACCCCACCTAGAGATGTAGAGGAAGCGAGTACAGAAAGAGAGGAGACTACGGAGGCAGTTGGAGGCGAATGGTTAATATACAGGCCAGGTTGCAGAAGGAGGAAAGTAGTTAATATTCAAAGAGGATGCAGGATACTCAGTTGAAGTGGACTGAGGTATTAGGTTAGGGGTCCATTGGGTAGGGGGATGTCTTTAGAGGGGTGTGTGTGTGTGTGTGTGTGTGTGTGTGTGTGTGTGTGTGTGTGTGTGTGTGTGTGTGTGTGTGTGTGTGTGTGTGTGTGTGTGTGTATTGGGGGAGGGGGTTGTAGAATTGAAACCATACCTCCAGTCCATCACCAGAGCTGCTCTGGCAGCAACATGTGGAAAGAATGTATGACCTACTTTTCATTTCCGTGTTTAATACAATATTGGTCTGCTCTGAGGGAGAAAGCTGGTGTCGGCATTGCACTTTTGTTTTTCATCTCCTGAAGGAGCAAGTGAGCAGATGGAGGGAAGGAGGGTTAGTGTGCTGGTCTAGTGTAGAGGTGCAGGAGCTCTGTCTCTGTTTCTTTCTCTCTCTCTCTGTATCTCCCTCTCTCTCTCTCTCTCTCAATTCAATTTCTATTCAATTTCAAAATCAATTTCAGGCCTTATTGGCATGTGAAACATATGTTAACATTGCCAAAGCAAGTGAAGTAGATAATAAACAAAAGTGAAATAAACAATAATAAACAACAAACAACAATCTCTCTGTCTGTCTCTATCTGTCTGTCTCTGTCTCTCTGTCTGTCTGTCTCTCTGTCTGTCTCTATCTCAATTCGTCATTCTGTCTATCTGTCTGTCTGTCTGTCTCTGTCTGTCTGTCTGTCTGTCTGTCTGTCTGTCTGTCTGTCTGTCTGTCTGTCTGTCTGTCTGTCTCTCTCTGTCTGTCTCTCTCTCGCTCTCTCGTAATATGTGCATGTAGGCATATTGTAGTTCCAGAGCTCACAGTCGAGACTCTAGTGGACTTCCAGTATTACTATTGTAGTTCCAGAGCTCCCAGTTTAGACTCTAGTGGACTTCCAGTATTACTATTGTAGTTCCAGAGCTCCCAGTCTAGACTCTAGTGGACTTCCAGTATTACTATTGTAGTTACAGAGCTCCCAGTCTAGACTCTAGTGGACTTCCAGTATTACTATTGTAGTTCCAGAGCTCCCAGTCTAGACTCTAGTGGACTTCCAGTATTACTATTGTAGTTCCAGAGCTCCCAGTCTAGACTCTAGTGGACTTCCAGTATTACTATTGTAGTTCCAGAGCTCCCAGTCTAGACTCTAGTGGACTTCCAGTATTACTATTGTAGTTCCAGAGCTCCCAGTCTAGACTCTAGTGGACTTCCAGTATTACTATTGTAGTTCCAGAGCTCCCAGTCTAGACTCTAGTGGACTTCCAGTATTACTATTGTAGTTCCAGAGCTCCCAGTCTAGACTCTAGTGGACTTCCAGTATTACTATTGTAGTTCCAGAGCTCCCAGTCTAGACTCTAGTGGACTTCCAGTATTACTATTGTAGTTCCAGAGCTCCCAGTCTAGACTCTAGTGGACTTCCAGTATTACTATTGTAGTTCCAGAGCTCCTAGTCGAGACTCTAGTGGACTTCCAGTATTACTATTGTAGTTCCAGAGCTCCCAGTCTAGACTCTGGTGGACTTCCAGTATTACTATTGTAGTTCCAGAGCTCCCAGTCTAGACTCTAGTGGACTTCCAGTATTACTATTGTAGTTCCAGAGCTCCCAGTCTAGACTCTAGTGGACTTCCAGTATTACTATTGTAGTTTCACTAACGGAGCTCCCAGTCGTCTAGTAGTAGACTTCTAATATTGTAGTTCTAGAGCGTCTCCTGGTGTGTGTCAAAGCCTGAACTAGAAACAGGCTCACTGCCTTTTCCTGTAAGGTCATTCTTGAGTATGGTGATGGTGAAATAAGTACCATGGGCCTGTACAAGGATACGGTGATATTGAATACAGACTACATGCATTGTCTCTACTTTACTAGGTCATATTAGGGATTGGGTGAAGGTTTCTCTTGCTCCTCCTGAGCAGACCTCTATTAGGCTGTCCTATAGGTTCTGGTGTTGTACAAGGCTGCTGGAACAGAATCCATTTGCTGTTACAAGTGGAATATTGTACAGTGCAGGGCTGTTGGAACATAATCAGTGTGATGTTAGAAGTGGAATATTGTACAGTGCAGGGCTGTTGGAACATAATCAGTGTGATGTTAGAAGTGGAATATTGTACAGTGCAGGGCTGTTGGAACATAATCAGTGTGATGTTAGAAGTGGAATATTGTACAGTGCAGGGCTGTTGGAAGTGGCTCCATCCTTCAGCAGAGAGAGACACAGGAAGCTGAGACACAGGAAGCTGAGACACAGGAAGCTGAGACACGGGAAGCTGAGACACGGGAAGCTGAGACACGGGAAGCTGAGACACAGGAAGCTGAGACACAGGATTAGTTGGTTAGTTCAGTGACTGAGGAAACCTCCCAGGCTACCCTTTCCTGTTGTTGACCTGCTGTATTCCTAGGTCACACATTGTGCGATACCCCCAGGGATTCAGAGCTGACAGTAGGGTTGTATTTTGCCATAAACCCAGGGCCGCATTGTGCCATAACCCCAGGGTTGCATTGTGCCATAACCCCAGGGTCGTATTGTGCCGTAACCCCAGGGTTGTATTGTGCCATAAACCCAGGGTCGTATTGTGCCATAACCCCAGGGTCGTATTGGGCCGTAACCCCAGGGTTGTATTGTGCCATAAACACAGGGTCGTATTGTGCCATAACCCCAGGGTCGTATTGTGCCATAACCCCAGGGTTGTATTGTGCCATAAACCCAGGGTCATATTGTGCCATAAACCCAGGGTCATATTGTGCCATAACCCCAGGGTTGCATTGTGCTGTAACCCCAGGGTTGTATTGTGCCATAAACCCAGGGTCATATTGTGCCATAACCCCAGGGTTGCATTGTGCTGTAACCTGAGGGTCGTGACGTGGGGACATGACGTTTGGGGAAAGATTTTTTTGCATCAAGAGACTTGACTCTTGCCAGGTGTATTATTGGAATGGAGCAAAGGAGAGTCCCATTTGAAAAGAGAGTATAATATTTTTTTTGCCAGTATAGTATTTTTGACCAACGGGAAATTTAGAACGCTAACGTATTCTTGAAACAGGAAATGTTTTGATACCAGAGAATGTTCTGTGGATTGACTTTAGACAATGTGCTGTTGTCATTATTCCACTATTTTTTTAAGCTACCTTTCAAACACACAATTCAATCAGTGACACATTATAACCGTTGATATGTTTGCTGCGTGTAGGTCTATTATGAACTAACAGTGCCTTTCTCTCCCCTCTCTCTGGTCCAGGTCTGTTTCTGATCCTGGGTCTGATGCTGTACCCTGCAGGCTGGGGTTCAGACAAGGTGCAGCTGTACTGTGGTCAGGACGCGGCTCCCTACCAGGCAGGGCTGTGTACCATGGGCTGGGCCTTCTACACAGCCATGGGAGGCACCGTGCTCACCTTCATCTGCGCTGTGTTCTCAGCCCAGGCCGAGATCGCCACGTCCTCAGACAAGGTGCAGGAGGAGATTGAGGAAGGCAAGAGCCTAATCTGCCTGCTCTGAGATGGACCAGGAGGGGAGAAGAAGAGGAATGTCAAGTCCCACCCCCCTCTTCTCCACTCTGGGTTCCAGCTGTCAATCAAACGGAAGCCCCCATGTTGTTTACCACTAAGACGCACTCTCTGACCTTTGACCCTGTATTGTTGTTATTGTTCATGTGGGAGAAATCTACAGTGCCAAGCTTTTCACAAACCTGTGTTTCAATGTATTTCCTCTCTCCGCCACCAGAGGTGCTGTCTGTCTGTGTTCTGTATGTTGTTATTTCTAATGTGTGTCAGTACCAGCTACCCTGACACCAGTATGTGTGTATTGTAAATAAGTGTGTATATACTGTACATAGTGATGATGATGATGATCTGAGAATGGTGGTCCTCAGCTCTGTTCAGGCTGTGTTTTAAATTAGTGTCACTCTTGCTTTGAATACTGGTGTGATGAGGACAACACCTAAAGACCAGCCTTCCTGGTGCTAATCTTCTGTTGTACCATAAAATGCCAGGTAGAAGTTGCCCCTAACTACAGATCTAGTATCATATTACCCAACCCCAAATCATAACCTGAACCACGAGAAGGATAAAATAATATCGTATCGTATCCCAGACCCGCAGTTAGAGGTAACTTCTACCAGCTCCAGCTTAAACCAGGTGTGAGTAACTCTACAAGGGAACCACTACTCAGTCAAGTAAACTACTCACAGACATGGCCTTAGTTTAGCATGGAATCATGATGTCCGTAAAGCTTACAGAATGTACTGTCAATTGAAATGACCAATGTATGTCTTCTTGGACCCTTGAAATGTATTGATGGGACGGACACCTACACAGGCCACGGTTACACACGGACTGCATGATCTAGCTGAGAAAGACTTTGACAACATGGTCAACGATACACACAAGTATTCCTTTTAGTGTCTTCCTTTTAGTGTCTTGTTTCAGGAAGGACTCCTATTCCTGCAACACCAAGGCAGGTTAGTTATTCCTACACCACCAGCCACAGCGCTGGAGAGAAACTGTTGAGACTTGTGTTGTTGCGTCATCATCTGACTATCACAGCTCCCCAGTCTGTCTCTCTGCCAAACCAATAAAAACAGAAAGAAAAACACAAGAATATCTGGTCTGAGTTTTCCTCCAGCAACATGAATCTCTTTGGTGCTCTATGTATTGTGGGTGAGGAGGGGGGTTAGGGAGGGAGGGAGGGAAAGAAGTGTGAGACCTTAGTTTGGGGTGGAGGGTGTTGTGGGGTGAAGTTGCCAGTGAGAGAGAGAGAGAGTGTGTGTGCGTGCGAGTCTGCCTTCCACCACAGTGAAAACTCCTGCCGCTGGCAACCCTGATCGGGGCGAGCGGGAGGGGACAATAAGTAGACCAGAGCCAGCTGTTCCCTCTCGCATGAGCATGCCAGACATTATGGAGGAAACGTGTGCTCACGCGGGAAAAGTGTGCTCACGCGGGAAAAGCGTGCTCGTGCGAGAGAGGAAACTCCCACTTACACAGCCAGGAACCTTGACCATTTTTTTCAGTGGTAAATGGCCTGAGTAAACTTAATTATCCATCATATTTACCAGTTATTCTAAGACCTGGAGAATCACAGAGATAGGAATCACAAAACGACACACACAGGCATGTCTTACCATACTTGTGAGGACTTTTAGGGGACAAACAATTGATTCCCATTCAAAATATATTCAAACCTAACCCTACACCTAAGCCTTAAACAGACATTTTACAAGTGAGGACCGGCAAAATGTGAATTTTCTGTGAATTTTAGTTGGTTTACTATTCTTGTGAGAACTTGTAGGTCTGTCTGTGAACTTTGATTGATGAACGTTTCTTTGCTACCTGACAATTTTACATTTTTACTTTTTAATTATCGTTTTATATTTTCCCCTCGCTCAACTTTTTTCATTCAACATTTTCACCCTGGACGCTTTATCTGGACATGGCTCTACACGACCACCACCAGCCGATGCTAAGTAGTTACATTAACATTATGCCTTCAAATTGCGGTCGCTGTGCTCATAATATACAGGAGAGCGATCACCTTATGGCGAGGATAGCCGTGCTGCAAGCCCAGATTCAGACACAATCATTAGGCAAGGGTCATTTAAGTACAGGAAAGGATGAAACAGCGTCTGTGCCACCAGTAAGTACAGATAGTAACGTTAGTATAAATCCCCTCGCACAGTCAGCGCAGCCGGACAACTTTCTCATGGCTTCTGTAGGGAAATGCTGTATGAATGCTCAACTGATGTCGCTCATTCAGCCGACAGAATCGTTCAACCAGGCCGAGCCTTCTCTGGTCTCTACTCCTCCCGTTACGGGGTCAGAGGCCGAGCCTTCTCTGGTCTCTCCTCCCGTTACGGGGTCAGAGGCCGAGCCTTCTCTGGTCTCTACTCCTCCCGTTATGGGGTCAGAGGCCGAGCCTTCTCTGGTCTCTACTCCTCCCGTTACGGGGTCAGATCCGAGCCTTCTCTGGTCTCTACTCCTCCCGTTACGGGGTCAGAGGCCGAGCCTTCTCTGGTCTCTCCTCCTCCCGTTACGGGGTCTGAGACGCCGAAGCTTCCCACCATTAGCTCTGTCTGACAAATTGAAAACCCTAGTCATTGGCAACTCCATTACCTGCAGTATTAGACTTAAAACAAATCATCCAGCGATCATACACTGTTTACCAGGGGGCAGGGCTACCGACGTTAAGGCAAATCTGAAGATGGTGCTGGCTAAGGCTAAAACCGGTGAGTGTAGAGAGTATAGGGATATTGTTATCCACATTGGCACCAACGATGTTAGGATGAAAGAGTCAGAGGTCACCAAGCACAACATAGGTTCAGCGTGTAAATCAGCTAGAAAGACGTGTCGGCATCGAGTAAATGTCTCTGGCCCCCTCCCAGTTCGGGGGAGTGATGAGCTCTACAGCAGAGTCTCACAACTCAATCGCTGGTTGAAAACTGTTTCCTGCCTCTCCCAAAATATAGAACTTGTAGATAATTGGCCCTCTTTCTGGGACTCACCCACAAACAGGACCAAGCCTGGCCTGCTGAGGAGTGACAAACTCCATCCTAGCTGGAGGGGTGCTCTCATCTTATCTACCAACATAGACAGGGCTCTAACTCCTCTCGCTCCACAATGAGATAGGGTGCAGGCCAGGCAGAAGGCTGTTAGCCACCCTGCCAGCTTAGTGGAGTCTGCCACTAGCACAGTCAGTGTAGTCAGCTCAGCAATCCCCATTGAGACCGTGTCTAGGTTGGGCAAAACTTAAAATGGCGGTGTTCGCCTTAGCAATCTCACTGGAATGAAGACCTCCTCCATTCCTGTCATTATTGAAAGAGATTGTGATATCTCACATCTCAAAATAGGGCTATTTAATGTTAGATCCCTCACTTCCAAGGCAGTTATAGTCAATGAAGTAATCACTGATCATAATCATGATGTGATTGGCCTGATTGAAACATGGCTTAAGCCTGATTAATTTACTGTAGTCTGGCCCAGGGGTGTGAAGGTGAATGGAAAGGGACTGGAGCAACAAACAGCCCTTGCTGACTCTGCCTGGCCGGTTCCCCTCTCTCCACGGATTCTCTGCCTCTAACCCTATTACGGGGGCTGAATCACTGACTTACTGGTGCTTTTCCATGCCGTCCCTAGGAAGGGTGCATCACGTAAGTGGGTTGAGTCACTGTATGTGTTTTTGCAGACTTTATTGTAGCATTCACTGTTTTCACTGTTTTTGCGAACCAAAGAATACTGTAGTATTTACTGTAGTCTTGCAGACATGACTATAGTATTTACAGTTTTCTATAGTATAAATGCTGTAGCTAATTTTCCCCTAACTGCAGACACTCTCTAGCAGTTGGAGGACTAAATTACCTCAGGCTTAACATTTAAATGGACTGGAAAACAACAGTAATTTTTGCGACTAAATACACCCTTCTGGCTAGCTGACCACCGATTTTCATTACAATTGATGTAGGTTAAGATAGGTTATTAGAGTTTTTTTAAAGCTATGTATATACATTTTGTGGGACACATCATTTAATATCCAACTTTTAACCTCTGAAATATAGCTAACGGATTTACTAATGTTGCTAGCTTAGTTGCTAAATGTTGATAGAACTGCTTAGTAACCAAAAAGGGAAGAAATTGTAAGTGTTAGATGATACATATAATGAAAAGGATAATGGCGCCGGAGGGAATGGCTCCTAACCAACTGTGTTTTTTGTTGTTGTGTTTCTTCACATTGTTCATAACTTATTTTGCCTATAATGTTGCTTCTACTGTCTCTTATGACTGAAAAGAGCTTCTGGATATCAGAACAGTGATTACCTCAAACTGGAAAAAACAGGCCCAAATCCCCGTCAATCGTGTGAAGAAAAGACGGAAATACACTGGGCGGAGATCGGGGTGCCTTGTGAGAATTTCTCATCGAGTTGGTAACCCTCCTTTACCATCTGTTCTATTGGCCAACATGCAATCACTGGAGAATTGACTGGATGATCTCCGTTGAAGACTATCCTACCAACGGGACATTAAACACTGTAATATCTTATGTTTCACCGAGTCGTGGCTGGACGGCGACACGGATAACATACAGTTGGCTGGGTTTTCAGTGCATCGGCAGGACAGGACAGAACGTCTGGTAAGACGAGAGGTGGTGGTGTGTGTCTATTTGTCAATAACAGCTGGTGCTTGATGTCAAATATTTCTCTTCCACCACATTGCACACAGGTCCTGCAGCCACTGGTCGTGGCATACTTTTGCCCTTTAAAGGCCCACTCCAAGGTAGCTGGAGTCCTCAGCCATTTTGACCACTCCTGGTAAACAAATCAGAATTTGCCAGAATATTCAGCTAATCGTACCAGCGTTACAAGGACATGCGCTATGTGGTGGAAGGGTTTAAGAAGTGGGGCCTCTTCCCTATTGACCCTTCATCCATTGAAGGGTCCCGTTTAATGCCGCTGAAACTCCTCACCACCGCCAGTGCCTACCAGTTTGAAACACCTGTAGGAGCTGCTGGATCCCCCAGCTGCCGAAGAAGGCCATGTGCCTGCTCTCTCGGCCACACCATCGTCGGCCCCTCATCCCTACCACTACTAACACCAGCTCCTCCAAGCCATTGTCTGCGGTTTCGTCCACCACCACCATGATAAACATCAGCCCCATGTCTGTCGTCACTGAAGCGGCCTCCTCAGGACCAACTGCCTCCTCAGGCTGCTCTGGTCACACCACCACAGCAGCCTCCTCTGGACCAACTGCCTCCTCAGGCTGCTCTGGTCACACCACCACAGCAGCCTCCTCTGGACCAACTGCCTCCTCAGTCTGCTCTGGTCACACCACCACAGCAGCCTCCTCTGGACCAACTGCCTCCTCAGTCTGCTCTGGTCACACCACCACAGCAGCCTCCTCTGGACCAACTGCCTCCTCAGGCTGCTCTGGTCACACCACCACAGCAGCCTCCTCTGGACCAACTGCCTCTGCCTCAGGCTGCTCTGGTCACACCACCACAGCAGCCTCCTCTGGACCAACTGCCTCCTCAGTCTGCTCTGGTCACACCACCACAGCAGCCTCCTCTGGACCAACTGCCTCCTCAGGCTGCTCTGGTCACACCACCACAGCAGCCTCCTCTGGACCAACTGCCTCCTCAGGCTGCTCTGGTCACACCACCACAGCAGCCTCCTCTGGACCAACTGCCTCCTCAGTCTGCTCTGGTCACACCACCACAGACCAACTGCCTCAGTCTGCTCTGGTCACACCACCACAGCCTCTCAGTCTGCTCTGGTCACACCACCAGCACTGCCAACCTCAGTCTGCTCTGGTCACACCACCACAGCAGCCTCCTCTGGACCAACTGCCTCCTCAGGCTGCTCTGGTCACACCACCACAGCAGCCTCATCTGGTGTCCCTGCCCCCTGCAATTTGAATACAGCCACCTCCACTGTTTATGTATTTTATAAAACTGCTAAACTCTTTTTTTCTCTCTTAACATATCTACAGTCCATAGCACCAGCCCACAAGGCATGTCCACCTCCTACATATTTTCTTCAGCTTCCTCCAGTGATATTGATGTAAAAAAGGTTGAAAATGGTTTCATGAAACATTCTCTGTCCAACACGTCTTTCTCTCTCAACTGCAGCACAGAAAAGGAAGAGAAAAGCTCCACCGGCCACCTCTGTCACGTCCCCATGGCATCACACTCAGGTACTTTTTCTCTCCCAGTTGTATCAATTACTATTGTTGCTGTAGTACGTCTTGTACTAGCCATGTTACGTTGTTGTTTTTTTCAAAGAAAAGAAGAAGATACCACCTGCTGTGCTCACCGAGGGAAGCTTGATCTGCCTGCAAGCTCCCTGCACGAGTGTGAGTCCAAGGTGCCATGGGTGTGCTGTGACTTCTGCCAGCACTGGTTCCACTCCAGGTGTGTGCTGTGACTTCTGCCAGCACTGGTTCCACTCCAGGTGTGTGCTGTGACTTCTGCCAGCACTGGTTCCACTCCAGGTGTGTGCTGTGACTTCTGCCAGCACTGGTTCCACTCCAGGTGTGTGCTGTGACTTCTGCCAGCACTGGTACCACTCCAGGTGTGTGCTGTGACTTCTGCCAGCACTGGTTCCACTCCAGGTGTGTGCTGTGACTTCTGCCAGCACTGGTTCCACTCCAGGTGTGTGCTGTGACTTCTGCCAGCACTGGTTCCACTCCAGGTGTGTGCTGTGACTTCTGCCAGCACTGGTTCCACTCCAGGTGTGTGCTGTGACTTCTGCCAGCACTGGTTCCACTCCAGGTGTGTGCTGTGACTTCTGCCAGTACTGGTTCCACTCCAGGTGTGTGCTGTGACTTCTGCCAGCACTGGTTCCACTCCAGGTGTGTGCTGTGACTTCTGCCAGTACTGGTTCCACTCCAGGTGTGTGCTGTGACTTCTGCCAGCACTGGTTCCACTCCAGGTGTGTGCTGTGACTTCTGCCAGCACTGGTTCCACTCCAGGTGTGTGCTGTGACTTCTGACAGCACTGGTACCACTCCAGGTGTGTGCTGTGACTTCTGCCAGTACTGGTTCCACTCCAGGTGTGTGCTGTGACTTCTGCCAGCACTGGTTCCACTCCAGGTGTGTGCTGTGACTTCTGCCAGCACTGGTACCACTCCAGGTGTGTGCTGTGACTTCTGCCAGCACTGGTACCACTCCAGGTGTGTGCTGTGACTTCTGCCAGTACTGGTTCCACTCCAGGTGTGTGCTGTGACTTCTGCCAGTACTGGTTCCACTCCAGGTGTGTGCAGTGGGATCCAGAAGTGGAGCTGGATTGTTTTTGTGATTTCTGTGACAATATAGGGATGGAAGTCAAGATTTACTGTGATTGTTTGTTTTGTTTCTTTTCATATGCAATTATTATGCAATTTATATATACAGTATATACCTATTTCTTACCTTCAAATCAAACTTTATTTGCTTCATGCGCCGAATACAACAAGTGTAGACTTTACCGTGAAATGCTTACTTACAAGTCCTTAACCAACAGTGCAGTTCAAGAAGAAGAAAATATTTACCCAGTAGCCTAAACTAAAAATAAATAATAAAAAGTAACACAATAAGAACAACAATATTGAGGTTATATACAGGGGACACCGGTACCGAGTCAGTGTGCGGTGGTACAGGCTATTTGAAGTCATTTGTAGGCGATTTTTATGAATTGTTCAGCAGTCTAATGGCTTGGGGGTAGAAGTTGTTGAGAAGCCTTTTTGTCCAAGACTTGGCGCTCCGGTACCGCTTGCCGTGCAGTAGCAGAGAAAACAGTCTATAACTTGGGTGACTGGAGTCTGACAATTTTATTGGCTTTCCTCTGACACCGCCTGGGTATATAGGTCCTGGATGGCAGGAAGCTTGGCCCCAGTGATATACTGGACCGTACCCACTACCCTCTGTAGCGGCTTACAGTTGGATGCCGAGCAGCTACCATACCAGGCGGTGATGCAACCGGTCAGGATGCTCTCTATGGTGCAGCTGTAGAACTTTTTGAGGACCTGGGTACCCATGCCAAATCTTTTCAGTCTCCTGTGGGGGAAAAGACGTTGTCGTGCCCTCTTCACAACTGTCTTGGTGTGTTTGGACCATGATCGTTTGTTGGTGATGTGGCCCCTTCGATGTTAATGGGGGCATGTTCAGCCCTCCTTTTCCTGTAGTCCACAATCAGCTCCTTTGTCTTGCTCACATTGAGGGAGAGGTTGTTGTCCTGGTACCACACTGCCAGGTCTCTGACCTCCTCCCTATAGGCGGTCTCATCATTGTCGGTGATCATGCCTACCACAGTTGTGTTGTCAGCAAACTAAATGATGGTGTTGGAGTTGTGCTTGGCAACACAGTCGTGTGTGAACAGGGAGTACAGGACGGGACTAAGCACACACCCCTGAGGGGCCCCTGGTGTGATATTATACATATTTAAACCTGAGACATCTGTCACTGCAGTAATTGACACCATATCTTAATATGGTAACCTGTCAGGGTACAAAATTAACATGGATAAATCTATGGCTTTACCTTTGAATATCCCCTCTACAATCAACTTAGAAACAATATCTCCATTCCAATGGACTGAAACAGGCTTAAAATACATGAGCATATGTTACTCCAAATCTTAAAGACCTGTTCACTTCAAATGATTTGCCTTTGCTCACAAAGATTAAACAGGACCTGGTTAACTGGTCTACCCTACCAAACTCCTGTCGTCAGGATGAATATCTTTCCTCGGCTAAATGAGTGTATTGGACTGGAAGACGAAGGGTGTTGCTGACCTTATGTCTTTAATTTCTCAGGACACTCTTAAATTGTTCTAACAGATAAAAACTGAGTTTGACTTACCCAACAAATATTTTTTTTAATTAAGTACCTACAACTTAGACACTTCATAGAGGGTCAGAAGAAAGTCGATAAACTACGTTTTCAAATTACTGAAGTTAAAAACAATTTATGAATCCTATTGTTCGGAGAGGTTTATTCTCCAACTTATATTCTATTTTGTTGATCAGAAGTGCCTCATTCATTCACGCGTTGAGACATATTTGGGAGAGAGACATTGGAGATGCATTCGGGGAGGAAGAATGAATGGGCTTCTATCTACGAAAGGGTCTAACCCAAATTCACCTCCGTAAGCATACAATAACTAAATATTTCAATAGAACCTACTTTACACCTGTCCGCCTTCACAGAATGTGTTCCAATGCATCACATTCATGTTTCAAATGTAAACAGTAGACTTGCACCTTCATGCATGTTTTTTTGGTACTGTAGCAGAATCCAGTCTTATTGGAATTATATTAATTTACACATCCAGAAAATATTGGGTAGACAATTTATATTTGCTCTACTTTGATTGTAACGTTGTGTTTGACCCTGACTCTGAACATCTTTTCAATACCCTTGTTTACTTAGCGAAAACATTTATATTGTTATTATGGTCCACACCTGAAGTACCACACTGTTTGTATTCGGTCATGTTTCCAGTCACCTTGCCTTGGTTAAAAGCAGTGGTTTGCACTTTCAGTTTCGCGCGAATGCTGCCATCGATCCACGGTTTCTGGTTGGGGAATGTTTTAATAGTTGCTGTGAATACAACATCGCCGATGCACTTGCTAATGAACTCTCTCACCGAATCAGCGTATTCATCAATGTTGTTGTTTGACGCAATGCGGAACATATCCCAATCCACGTGATCGAAGCAGTCTTGAAGTGTGGAATCAGATTGGTCGGACCAGCGTTGAACAGACCTGAGCACAGAAGCTTCCTGTTTTAGTCTCTGTCTATAGGCAGGGAGCAACAAAATGGAGTCGTGGTCAGCTTTTCCGAAAGGAGGGCGGGGGAGGGCCTTATATGCGTCGTGGAAGTTAGAATAACAATGATCCAGGGTTTTACCAGCCCTGGTAGCACAATCGATATGCTGATAGAATTTAGGGAGTCTTGTTTTCAGATTAGCCTTGTTAAAATCCCCAGCTACAATGAATGCAGCCTCAGGATATGTGTTTCCAGTTTACATAGAGTCAAATAAAGTTAGTTCAGGGCCGTCGATGTGTCTGCTTGGGGGGGAATATATGCGGCTGTTATTATAATCGAAGAGAATTCTCTTGGTAGATAATGCGGTCGACATTTGATTGTGAGGAATTCTAAGTCAGGTGAACAGAAGGACTTGAGTTCCTGTATGTTGTTATGATCACACCCCGTCTTGTTAATCATAATCGCCCTTCTTCTTACCAGAAAGATGTTTGTTTCTGTCGGCGCGATGCGTGAAGAAACCAGGTGGCTGTACCGGCTCCGATAGAGTGTCTCGAGTGAGCCATGTTTCCGTGAAGCAAAGAACGTTACAGTCTCTTATGTCTCTCTGGAATGCTACCCTTGCTCGGATTTCATCAACCTTGCTGTCAAGAGACTGGACATTGGCGAGTAGTATGCTCGGGAGCGGTGCGCGATGTGCCCATCTCTGGAGCCTGACCAGAAGACCGCTTCGTCTGCTCCTTTTACGGCTTCGTTGTATTGGTTCGCCGGCTGAGATCCGATCCATTGTCCTGGGTGGTGGGCAAAACAGAGGATCCGCTTTGGGAAAGTCGTATTCCTGGTCGTAATGATGGTGAGTTGACGTTTCTCTTATATCCAGTAGTTCCTCCCGACTGTATGTAATAAAACCTAAGATTATCTGGGGTACCAATGTAATAAATAACACGTAAAAAAACAAAATACTGCATAGTTTCCTAGAAACGCAAAGCGAGGCGGCCATCTCTGTCGGCGTCGGAAGTACAAGGCTCTCCAGAGGGTAGTGAGGTCTGCACAACACATCACCGGGGTCAAACTACCTGCCCTCCAGGACACCCGATGTCACAGGAAGGCCATAAAGATCATCAAGGACAACAACCACCCGTGCCACTGCCTGTTCACCCCGCTATCATCCAGAAGGCGAGGTCAGTACAGGTGCATCAAAGCAGGGACCGAGAGACTGAAAAACAGCTTATATCTCAAGGCCATCAGAATGTTAAACAGCCACCACTAACATTGAGTGGCAACTGCCTTACATGTAAAAAATGTATCATTAGCCACTTTAAACAATGCCACTTAATATAATGTTTACATACCCTACATTACTCATCTCATATGTATATACTGTACTCGATACCATCTACTGCATCTTGTCTATGCCATTCTCATTCATATATCTTTATGTACATATTCTTCATCCCTTTACACTTGTGTGTATAAGGTAGCTGTTGTGAAATTGTTAGGTTAGATTACTCGTTGGTTATTACTGCATTGTCAGAACTAGAAGCACAAGCATTTCGCTACACTCGCATTAACATCTGCTAACCATGTGTATGTGACATATACAATTTGATTTGATTTGCGAGAATGTGGCTTTCTCAAGCTACTGCTATCCTACCTCTAGAGTATCTTACCTTTGATTTACACCAGAAGTCCTGATACATTTTGGAAAATCTGGTCTCCATTGTGGTCCTATGTAGAAAACATCTCATAAATGCCCCATGTTATAATAGTGATGTTTGTATTTTTGTCTATATTTTCTCCATTTTATGACTGCCTTTTTGTATAATGTTTTGCTGTATCCTTGTTCATTTGATTGTACTTGGTCTGTGTGGTGCACTTTGTCTGCTTGTCTATGCAACCCCTGTTCAAATAAAATAACAGTCTAATAAAAAGATAACTACAGAAAATAATAATAATAATGATATGTACCCATTGATTCTTGAAAAATATAACTTATATATTCATCATGAGCTCAGTTCAACTTTCAGACCCCATCAGAATGCAAAATATTAGCATGTTATAATTTTGATATAATGGATGATCAGTCCTTGCATCCAAAGCTCTGTCTATGAATTTGAGAGTGGTAGTTTATCAATTCTCTCGCCCCACCCCTCAGCCTTTTAACAAACCAGGGGTGGGGAGACGGCTTTGTTATTATTTCTAATGCTGATTGCCGCTTTAAGCATCACGATGGCCGTACCAGATATATCGTTATTTACGATCCAATTTTTTTAAGTGTTTCCCAAACAAGCACGTAGAGCGACAGCTAAGAGCGTCGTCGGGGGCATGTTCACTTTTTCACATGACGGGGGAGCTGTCCAGTTCCCTGGTGCTAAAATTGATGCCACTTGCATCAAACACGACATTTCAGACTAGTTTATATTAATGAAAATAAATAATGCCATAATCTACAGACTAACTATATATATTTGAATTTTCCGAACTGGTTTTCATTGAGAGGCCGGTCAAGCATTTTTATCAAAAACAATCACTTTTGCACGTGAAAACACATAATCCTACTCTTTACTCCAAAGAATCCTACTCATTACTCCACACGCTTAATAAACACTAAACAAAAATATAAACTCAACATGTAAAGTGTTGGTCCCATGTTTCATGAGCTGAAGTAAAAGATCCCAGAAATTTCCCACAAAAATATTATTTCTCTCAAATGTTGTGCAGACATTTGTTTACGTCCCTGTTAGTGAGTATTTCTTCTTTGCCAAGATAATCCTCCACCTGCCAGGTGTGGCATATGAAGAAGATAATTAAACAGCATGATTACACAAGTGCACCTTGTGCTGGGGACAATAAAAGGCCACTCTAAAATTTGCATTTTTGTCACACAACAGAATGCCACAGACGGCTCAAGTTTTGAGGGAGCATGCAATTGGCATGCTAACTGCAGGAATGTCCACCAGATCCATTGCCAGAGAATTGAATGTTAATTTCTCTACCAACATCGTTTTAGAGAATTTGGCAGTAGGCCCAACTGGCCTCAAAACCATAGACAACATGTAATCACGCCAGCCCAGGACCTCCACATCCTGCTTCTTCACCTGGGTGATTGTGTGAGACCAGCCATCCAGACAGCTGATGAAACTGTGGGTTTGCACAACTGAAGAATTTCTCCACAAACTGTCAGAAACCGTCTCAGGGAAGCTCATCTGCATGCTCGTAGTTCTCACCAGGGTCTTGACCTGACTACAGTTTTCGTCGTAACTGACTTCAGTGGGTAAATGCTCACCTTTGATGACCAATGACATGCTGCAGAATTGTGCTCTTTACGGATGAATCCTGGTTTCAACTGTACAGGGCAGATGGCAGACTGGGTGTTGTGTGTGTGGAAAGCATGTGGGCAAGCTGTCCCAGTTCTTCCATGGCCTGCATACTCACTGTAAGGTCCTGGGTGTCGTGAATATGGAGTCAGGCTCAGGGAAACAGAGAGTTCAGTATAGTGCTCTTTTAATGCACACACGGTGAAAACACGGCTACCCACTAAACACTGGGTGCTTAAAACAAAATGCCCCAGATACGGGGAACGAAAATATAACAGCACTATACACTAACATACAACAGCACGTTCGTCTCTAACCAACACCAGGGTTACAATATTCAATCCCGCACAAAGAAACGGGCGGGCCGGCTGACTAATAAAGCCCAACTAATTACAAACTTAAAACAGGTGCTATCAATAAACATATAAGGAGGGGGGGGAAAGAAATCAGTGGCAGCTAGTAGACCGGCGACGACGACCGCCGAGCGCCACCCGAACGGGAAGGGGAGCCACCTTCGGTCGGACTAGTGACACACCCTTTGAGCATGGTTGGGATGCTCTGGATTGGCGGGTACGACAGTGTGTTCCAGTTACTGCAATATCCAGCAACTTTGCACAGCCATTGAAGAGGAGGGGAACAACATTCCACAGGCCCCAATCAACAGCCTGATCAACTGTATGTGAAGGAGATGTGTCGTGCTGCATGAGGCAAATGGTGGTCACACCAGATACTGACTGGTTTTCTGACCCACGCCTCTGAATAATGGCGCCGAAGGAGATGGCCGCTGTTTTCCGATCCCGTAACCAATTGTGCTGCTGTGTATGTTTTTTCACATTATTTGTAACTTATTTAGTACATAATGTTTCTGCCACCGTGTCTTATGACCGAAAAGAGCTTCTTGACATTATGGCAGCGATTACTCACCTCATACTAGAGGAAATCTTCTATTTCAATGAGTCGGACGGGAAGGATTTACTCCAGACACCCGACAAAGGGCCTCATCCCCGTCATTCGCAGGAGGAAAAGACGGAGGTATTGTGGACGACGGTCCGAGTGTCTTATAAGGATCCGTCACTGAGAGGGTGACCTTTAGTGACCTTTAGCCAATCTCCTGTTTGCCAACTTGCAATCAATCGATAATAAAATAGATGAACTACAAGCACGTGTATTCTGCCAAAGAGACATTAAAAACTGTAATATCTTATGTTTCACCGAGTCGTGACTGAACAACGACATGATTAACATATAACTGGCGGGTTTTAAGCTTTTTCGGCAGGATAGAACAGCAGCCTCTGGTAAGACAAGGGGAGGCGGCCTATGCATATTTGTAAACCACAGCTGGTGCACAAAATCTAATCTAATCTCACGATAAGCTGGAGACCTCACTATTTCTCAAGAGGGTTTGCATCTATATTTTTCGTAGCTGTCTATATACCACCACAGACTGATTCTGGCACTAAGACCGCACTGAATGAGCTGTATACGGCCATAAGAAAACAGGAAAATGCTCATCCAGAGGCAGCGCTCCTAGTGGCTGGGGACTTTAATGCAGGGAAACTCAAATCAGTTTTACCTCATTTCTATCAGCATGTTAAATGTGCAACCAGAAGGAAAAAAACTCTAGACCACCTTTACTCGACACACAGAGACGCATACAAAGTTCTCTCTCGCCCTCCATTTGGCAAATCTGACCATAATTCTATCCTGATTCCTGCTTACAAGCAAAAACTAAAGCAGGAAGCACCAGTGACTCGGTCTATAAAAAAATGGTCAGATGAAGCAGAAGCTAAGCTACAGGACTGTTTTGCTAGCACAGACTGACATATGTTCTGGGATTCTTCCGATGGCATTGAGGAGTACACCCACCACATCAGTCACTGGCTTCATCAATAAGTGCATCGATGATGTCGTCCCCACAGTGACCGTATGTACATACCCCAACCAGAAGTCATGGATTACAGGCAACATCCGCACTGAGCTGAAGGGTAGAGCTGCTGCTTTCAAGGAGTGGGACTGTAACCCGGAAGCCGATAAGAAATCCCGCTATGCCCTCAGACGAACCATCAAACAGGCAAAGCGTCAATACAGGCCTAAGATTGAATCATACTACACCGGCTCCGACACTCGTCGGATGTGGCAGGACTTGCAAACTATTAAAGATTACAAAGGGAAGCACAGCCTCAAGCTGTCCAGTGACACAAACCTACTAGACTAGCTAAATTACTTCTATGCTCGATTTGGGGCAAGTAACACTGAAACATGCATGAGAGCACCAGCTGTTCCGGAAGACTGTGATATCACGCTCTCCATAGCCAATGTAAGACCTTTAGACAGGTCAACATTCAGACGGATTACAAGGATGTGTACTGAGAGCATGTGCTGACCAACTGGCAAGTGTCTTCACTCATTTTCAACCTCTCCCTGACTGAGTCTGTAATACCAACATGTTTCAAGCGGACCACCATAGTCCCTGTGCCCAATAACACAAAGGTAACCTGCCTAAATGACTACCGACCCAAGCACTCACGTCTGTAGCCAAGAAGTGCTTTGAAAGGCTGGTCATGGCTCACACCATTATCCCAGAAGCCCTAGACCTACTTCAATTTGCATACCGCCCCAACAGATCCAGAGGATGCAATCTCTATTGCACTCAACACTGCCCTTTCCCACCTGGACACAAGGAACACCCATGTGACGAAAGCTCAGCTTTCAACACTATAGTGCCCTCAAAGCTCATCACTAAGATAAGGACCCTGGGAATAAACACCTCCCTCTGCAACTGGATCCTGGACTTCCTGACGGGCCGCCCCCAGGTAGTAAGGGTAGGGAACAACACATCCGCCACTCTGATCCTCAACATGGGGGCTCCTCAGGGGTGGGTGCTTTAATCAGGGGTGCGTCACTTTAATTCTACCTACATGTACATATTACCTCAATTACCTCAACTAACCGGTGGCCACTCACATAGACTCTGTTCGGGTACCCCCTGTATGTAACCTCGGGCCATAGACTCTGTTCGGGTACCCCCTGTATGTAACCTCGGGCCATAGACTCTGTTCGGGTACCCCCTGTATGTAACCTCGGGCCATAGACTCTGTTCGGGTACCCCCTGTATGTAACCTCGGGCCATAGACTCTGTACTGGTACCCCCTGTATGTAACCTCGGGCCATAGACTCTGTACTGGTACCCCCTGTATGTAACCTCGGGCCATAGACTCTGTACTGGTACCCCCTGTATGTAACCTCGGGCCATAGACTCTGTTCGGGTACCCCCTGTATGTAACCTCGGGCCATAGACTCTGTACTGGTACCCCCTGTATGTAACCTCGGGCCATAGACTCTGTACCCCCTGTATGTAACCTCGGGCCATAGACTCACGGGTACCCCCTGTATGTAACCTCGGGCCATAGACTCTGTACCCCTGTATGTAACCTCGGGCCATAGACTCTGTCTGGGTACCCCCTGTATGTAACCTCGGGCCATAGACTCTGTTCGGGTACCCCCTGTATGTAACCTCGGGCCATAGACTCTGTTCGGGTACCTGTATGTAACCTCGGGCCATAGACTCTGTTCGGGTACCCCCTGTATGTAACCTCGGGCCATAGACTCTGTTCGGGTACCCCCTGTATGTAACCTCGGGCCATAGACTCTGTTCGGGTACCCCTGTATGTAACCTCGGGCCATAGACTCTGTTCGGGTACCCCTAGACTCTGTTCGGGTAACCCTGTATGGGCCATAGACTCTGTTCGGGTACCCCTGTATGTAACCTCGGGCCATAGACTCTGTTCGGGTACCCCCTGTATGTAACCTCGGGCCATAGACTCTGTTCGGGTACCCCCTGTATGTTCGGGCCATAGACTCTGTTCGGGTACCCCTCCCTGTATGTAACCTCGGGCCATAGACTCTGTTCTGGTACCCCCTGTATGTAACCTCGGGCCATAGACTCTCTGGTACCCCCTGTATGTAACCTCGGGCCATAGACTCCTGTGCCCCCTCCCTGTATGTAACCTCGGGCCATAGACTCTGTTGGGTACCCCCTCCCTGTATGTAACCTCGGGCCATAGACTCTGTTGGGTACCCCCCTGTATGTAACCTCGGGCCATAGACTCTGTTCGGGTACCCCCTGTATGTAACCTCGGGCCATAGACTCTGTTGGTACCCCCCCCTGTATGTAAGGCCATAGACTCTGTTCGGGTAATGTAACCTCGGGCCATAGACTCTGTTCGGGTACCCTGTATGTAACCTCGGGCCATAGACCCCCTGTATGTAACCTCGGGCCATAGACTCTGTTCGGGTACCCCCTCCCCTGTATGTAACCTCGGGCCATAGACTCTGTTCGGGTACCCCCTGTATGTAACCTCGGGCCATAGACTCTGTTCGGGTACCCCCTGTATGTAACCTCGGGCCATAGACTCTGTTCGGGTACCCCCTGTATGTAACCTCGGGCCATAGACTCTGTTCGGGTACCCCCTCCCCTGTATGTAACCTCGGGCCATAGACTCTGTTCGGGTACCCCCTGTATGTAACCTCGGGCCATAGACTCTGTTCGGGTACCCCCTGTATGTAACCTCGGGCCATAGACTCTGTTCGGGTACCCCCTGTATGTAACCTCGGGCCATAGACTCTGTTCGGGTACCCCCTGTATGTAACCTCGGGCCATAGACTCTGTTCGGGTACCCCCTGTATGTAACCTCGGGCCATAGACTCTGTTCGGGTACCCCCTGTATGTAACCTCGGGCCATAGACTCTGTTCGGGTACCCCCTCCCCTGTATGTAACCTCGGGCCATAGACTCTGTTCGGGTACCCCCTGTATGTAACCTCGGGCCATAGACTCTGTTCGGGTACCCCCTCCCCTGTATGTAACCTCGGGCCATAGACTCTGTTCGGGTACCCCCTGTATGTAACCTCGGGCCATAGACTCTGTTCGGGTATCCCTGTATGTAACCTCGGGCCATAGACTCTGTTAGACTCTGTTCGGGTACCCCTGTATGTAACCTCGGGCCATAGACTCTGTTCGGGTACCCCCTGTATGTAACCTCGGGCCATAGACTCTGTTCGGGTGCCCCCTCCCTGTATGTAACCTCGGGCCATAGACTCTGTTCGGGTACCCCTGTATGTAACCTCGGGCCATAGACTCTGTTCGGGTACCCCCTGTATGTAACCTCGGGCCATAGACTCTGTTCGGGTACCCCCTGTATGTAACCTCGGGCCATAGAACCCCCCCCCTGTATGTAACCTCGGGCCATAGACTCTGTTCGGGTACCCCCTGTATGTAACCTCGGGCCATAGACTCAAGGTACCCCCCCTGTATGTAACCTCGGGCCATAGACTCTGTTGGGTACCCCCTGTATGTAACCTCGGGCCATAGACTCTGTTCGGGTACCCCCTCCCCTGTATGTAACCTCGGGCCATAGACTCTGTTCGGGTACCCCCTGTATGTAACCTCGGGCCATAGACTCTGTTCGGGTACCCCCTGTATGTAACCTCGGGCCATAGACTCTGTTCGGGTACCCCCTGTATGTAACCTCGGGCCATAGACTCTGTTCGGGTACCCCCTGTATGTAACCTCGGGCCATAGACTCTGTTCGGGTACCCCCTCCCCTGTATGTAACCTCGGGCCATAGACTCTGTTCGGGTACCCCCTGTATGTAACCTCGGGCCATAGACTCTGTTCGGGTACCCCCTCCCCTGTATGTAACCTCGGGCCATAGACTCTGTTCGGGTACCCCCTGTATGTAACCTCGGGCCATAGAACCCCCTGTATGTAACCTCGGGCCATAGACTCTGTTGTACCCCTGTAACCTCGGGCCATAGAGTATGTAACCTCGGGCCATAGACTCCACCCCCTGTATGTAACCTCGGGCCATAGACTCTGTTCGGGTACCCCTAACCTCGGGCCATAGACTCTGTTCGGGTACCCCCCCTGTATGTAACCTCGGGCCATAGACTCTGTTAGGGTACCCCCTGTATGTAACCTCGGGCCATAGACTCTGTTCGGGTACCCCCTGTATGTAACCTCGGGCCATAGAAAGGTACCCCTGTATGTAACCTCGGGCCATAGACTCTGTTGGGTACCCCCTGTATGTAACCTCGGGCCATAGACTCTGTTCACTCTGGTACCCCCTCCCCTTATGTAACCTCGGGCCATAGACTCTGTTGGTACCCCCTGTATGTAACCTCGGGCCATAGACTCTGTTGGGTAACCTCGGCCATAGACTCCCTGTATGTAACCTCGGGCCATAGACTCTGTTCGGGTACCCCCTGTATGTAACCTCGGGCCATAGACTCTGTTCGGGTACCCCTGTATGTAACCTCGGGCCATAGACTCTGTTCGGGTACCCCTGTATGTAACCTCGGGCCATAGACTCTGTTCGGGTACCCCCTGTATGTAAGGGCCATAGACTCTGTTCACCCCCTGTATGTAACCTCGGGCCATAGACTCTGTTGGTACCCCCCTGTATGTAACCTCGGGCCATAGACTCTGTTCGGGTACCCCCTGTATGTAACCTCGGGCCATAGACTCTGTTCGGGTACCCCCTGTATGTAACCTCGGGCCATAGACTCTGTTCGGGTACCCCTGTATGTAACCTCGGGCCATAGACTCACCCCCTGTATGTAACCTCGGGCCATAGACTCTGTTAAAGTTTCCCTGTATGTAACCTCAAGGCCATAGACTCTGTTCGGGTGCCCCCCCTGTATGTAAACCCCTGTATGTAACCTATCATAGACTCTGTTCGGGTACCCCCTGTATGTAACCTCGGGCCATAGACTCTGTTCGGGTACCCCTGTATGTAACCTCGGGCCCCTCTGTTGTATGTAACCTCGGGCCATAGACTCTGGGTACCCCCTGTATGTAACCTCGGGCCATAGACTCTGTTCGGGTACCCTCTCCCCTCCCTGTATGTAACCTCGGGCCATAGACTCTGTTCGGGTACCCCCTGTATGACCTCGGGCCATAGACTCTGTTCGGGTACCCCCTGTAACCTCGGGCCATAGAACCCCTGTATGTAACCTCGGGCCATAGACTCTGTTCGGGTACCCCCTGTATGTAACCTCGGGCCATAGACTCTGTTCGGGTACCCCCTGTATGTAACCTCGGGCCATAGACTCTGTTCGGGTACCCCCTGTATGTAACCTCGGGCCATAGACTCTGTTCGGGTACCCCCTGTATGTAACCTCGGGCCATAGACTCTGTTCGGGTACCCCCTCCCCTGTATGTAACCTCGGGCCATAGACTCTGTTCGGGTACCCCCTGTATGTAACCTCGGGCCATAGACTCTGTTCGGGTACCCCCTGTATGTAACCTCGGGCCATAGACTCTGTTCGGGTACCCCCTGTATGTAACCTCGGGCCATAGACTCTGTTCGGGTACCCCCTGTATGTAACCTCGGGCCATAGACTCTGTTCGGGTACCCCCTGTATGTAACCTCGGGCCATAGACTCTGTTCGGGTACCCCCTCCCCTGTATGTAACCTCGGGCCATAGACTCTGTTCGGGTACCCCCTGTATGTAACCTCGGGCCATAGACTCTGTTCGGGTACCCCCTCCCCTGTATGTAACCTCGGGCCATAGACTCTGTTCGGGTACCCCCTGTATGTAACCTCGGGCCATAGACTCTGTTCGGGTACCCCCTGTATGTAACCTCGGGCCATAGACTCTGTTCGGGTACCCCCTGTATGTAACCTCGGGCCATAGACTCTGTTCGGGTACCCCCCCTGTATGTAACCTCGGGCCATAGACTCTGTTCGGGTACCCCCTGTATGTAACCTCGGGCCATAGACTCTGTTCGGTGGCCCCCTGTATGTAACCTCGGGCCATAGACTCTGTTCGGGTACCCCCTGTATGTAACCTCGGGCCATAGACTCTGTTCTGGGTACCCCCTGTATGTAACCTCGGGCCATAGACTCTGTTCGGTACCCCCTGTATGTAACCTCGGGCCATAGACTCTGTATGTACCCCCCCCTGTATGTAACCTCGGGCCATAGACTCTGTTCGGGTACCCCTGTATGTAACCTCGGGCCATAGACTCTGTTCGGGTACCCCCTGTGTAACCTCGGGCCATAGACTCTGTTCGGGTACCCCCCCTGTAGATGTAACCTCGGGCCATAGACTCTGTTCGGGCCATAGACTCCGGGTACCCCCTGTATGTAACCTCCCATAGACTCTGTTGTACCCCCTGTATGTAACCTCGGGCCATAGACTCTGTTCGGGTACCCCCTCCCTGTATGTAACCTCGGGCCATAGACTCTGTTCGGGTACCCCCTGTATGTAACCTCGGGCCATAGACTCTGTCGGGTACCCCCCTGTATGTAACCTCGGGCCATAGACTCTGTTCGGGTACCCCCTGTATGTAACCTCGGGCCATAGACTCTGTTCGGGTATGTAACCTCGGGCCATAGACTCTGTTCGGGTACCCCTGTATGTAACCTCGGGCCATAGACTCTGTTCGGGTACCCCCTGTATGTAACCTCGGCCATAGACTCACCCCCTGTATGTAACCTCGGGCCATAGACTCTGTTCTGTTCGGGTACCCCCTGACTCTATGTACCCCTATGGGCCATAGACTCTGTTGGGTACCCCCTGTATGTAACCTCGGGCCATAGGTACCCCCTGCCATACTCTGTAACCTCGGGCCATAGACTCTGTTCGGGTACCCCTGTATGTAACCTCGGGCCATAGACTCTGTTCGGTACCCCTGTATGTAACCCCATAGACTGTATGTAACCTCGGGCCATAGACTCTGTTCGGGTACCCCCTGTATGTAACCTCGGGCCATAGACTCTGTTCGGGTACCCCCCCTGTATGTAACCTCGGGCCATAGACTCTGTTCGGGTACCCCCTGTATGTAACCTCGGGCCATAGACTCTGTCGGGTACCCCCTGTATGTAACCTCGGGCCATAGACTCTGTTCGGGTACCCCCTGTATGTAACCTCGGGCCATAGACTCTGTTGGGGTGTATGTAACCTCGGGCCATAGACTCTGTATGTAACCTCGGGCCATAGACTCTGTTCGGGTACCCCTGTATGTAACCTCGGGCCATAGACTCTGTTCGGGTACCCCTGTATGTAACCTCGGGCCATAGACTCTGTTCGGGTACCCCCTGTATGTAACCTCGGGCCATAGACTCTGTTCGGGGGTAACCTCCCTGTATGTAACCTCGGGCCATAGACTCTGTTCGGGTACCCCCTGTATGTAACCTCGGGCCATAGACTCTGTTCGGGTACCCCCTGTATGTAACCTCGGGCCATAGACTCTGTTCTACCCCCTGTATGTAACCTCGGGCCATAGACTCTGTTCGGGTACCCCCTGTATGTAACCTCGGGCCATAGACTCTGTTCGGGTACCCCCTGTATGTAACCTCGGGCCATAGACTCTGTTCGGGTACCCCCTCCCCTGTATGTAACCTCGCTTGTTATTTTACTGCTGCTGTTGAATTATTTGTTACTTTTATTTTCTATTTTTTACTTACCTATTTTTTACTAAAAATGTTTTATGCATGGTTGGTTTAAGGGCTTGTTAGTAAGCATTTCACTAAGGTTGTATTCAGCGCATGTGACAAACACAATTTGATTTGATTTACCTTTTTAGAAAGGTTGCCTGTGACCAACAGATGCATATCTGTCTTCTCAGTCATGTGAAATCCATATATTAAGGCCTAATGAATATATTTCAATTGACGGATTTCCTCATATGAACTAACTCAGTAAAATGTTTGTTGCATGTTGCGTTTATATTTTTGTTCTTCACTTTCGCTTTGAATAGACTTCGGCATTAGCCAGAACGGGGCACCCGACTCACGTTCGGGAGGCAGACCGTTTCCAAGACGAATGCAATCACTTTTCAACTGGTGTAAACCGCCTACCAGGTGTCCGGGACAGTTTAATCGTATCCCCTCACTGGGTAAAAATGGAGCATATGATCACTGTGAGGAAGGAGGAATCCTGCATGAAGTTTGGCATGAGGCAATCTGATCCCCTCCGTCCCAGTCTTTTTGTTCCTTTCTATGTCTTCCAGTCGGTCCCCGGTATCTGTTTATTAAAGATTACCAACCATGAGTCAATCACAAGGACGTCTAGAATTTTAGTTGAAGGATCAATGTAGTGTCACAATCCATGACAAGCTGATCAACCACTTTTCAGTACTCCAGATCCTTTAGTTTCTACTGACCTCTGCTTGGCACCAACTAGTAGTGCAGCTTTTAACACCATATCAGAAAGTACCAACGCGAAAGAGGTAGAGTTGACTTCTGAATTTTATTTTGTGTTAATACAATAAATATACAAAACTTAAACTACTCAACATGCGACTAAAAAGGAGAGGAGAGTTTCTGTACAGTACAATGAAATTCAGGATACCAGCCGACAAGTTGTCAAACTTTACAAAATCTACAAACATTCCTTAAAGTTTGCTTAATTTTTTAAATAACTTCAATTTATTTCATTGTCAGAGTTGAGCAAGACAAATTTCATATTCATTCTCAGTACTTTACTATATACTTGATACATTGATTAAAAAGCACAAGTTAAAGCCACAGCCCATCTCAAAACACAAACATTGCTTAGTTTCACCTACTGACTTTCTCACATTTCCCAGTTGATGCATTTTTTTTATTGTTTTCAAGCCAACACATATTTAACAGGAACATTCAGGTGCCATTCGTTCAGATTTTCAAAAGATGTAGAATAACTTAAAGTAGCCCAACACACACACATTCACTCATACTCAAGACCACAGAGAGATGAATAACTATTAGACTATTAAGGAAAGTATAAAAAGGAAGATGCCAGCCTGTCTCTGCCCACAGTGTTCAACTGAACAACCAGTTATCCTTGTTAAGACTTCACTTTGACTGACACCCCACAACACACACGTCAATGATATTACAGCACACATGGACACGCACACACCCCTCAAACATCCCCAACCTCTCTTCATGTCACAGGTAGGTTCAGTTATAAACACTCAAAACAAGACAAGTTAATCAATTGAACGGAATCAGAACTTATTCAGTACTTTCTATCTAGCATGATGAATACAATCGAACTGAGGGGAAGACACAGAACAGACAAACCAATAAACAAGCCTCTGGGAATAGAATAATCTCTCCTTTCACTCAACCATGAAGATACAATAATGAATACTCAGGCGATCAGCATCTACACAGCACAGACCAATTATATAACTGGGATATAAACAATGATATCTCCTGTTCTGAAGGGGTGTTTGGAGAAAGAGGGACTACTGGAGTGATTCACTTTAATGCACAGCATCAACTTCAAACAGACAGAATCCTCCTTTTCATCAGTTCACCCACTCACTGGAGTGTAACCATGGACTTCTATACACACAGATGCCTAGACCAGAGTAGTGTCCAGCTGATCTGCAAGCTTTGTCATGCACGTAGAGTACATCTTGATATAATCCTGAATAGTACTAACTGTAACTGAGGTATGTCTCCACCAGAAAACCAAGGCTGGAGACGAGCTAGCTCGCTCACACACTGGAGTCATTTGTTAGCATATAGTTTAGCTAGCATACACGTGTCTGTGCAGGTCTCAAGGCCTAGAATCCAGCTGTTGGGTGGATGTGTCTGTGTGTGAAGGAGTGTCTACATGAAGTGCAACTTTACCACTAAAGCAAGGGACAAGGCTAGAGGATAGAGGCTATGACATTTAGGTTCATGTCATCTGGTTCTTTGTTTATAAGGTATTTTGATCAAATGTTATCAAAGGCAAGACTACAAGGCTGTGAGAAAAGCACGGTTATGAAAAGGATAAGACCGTAGAAGACAGAATCCTGATTTCTGAGACTCGTACCTGTTAAGTTGGACAGATGCAACCACAGGTGTCAGAGCTAACTGCTCTCTTTTAATCATAACGTCAACTGAACAATAACATGTCGCGTGACTGCCAGAGTGTATGAACTGTACAGACATAATAGTACCCTTCCTTCCTGATTTAGAGTTCTGATCAGTTTACACTCACTTCTTGAGATTAAACTATTTAGATGTGATCATTCCGAGGTATTAAACAATGTTGTGGAATGCACAGCATTCATCATCAACACTAGCCAGTATCACCACCAGAGGACACACCTCACTGACTAGTGACCATCTCAGCCTGACCGGCTCAGGGTTCAAAAGAAGTAAACAAGTGTTGATTTTATTAAGTGTTACATTTTAACAGTACTTGGCTAAATCCAGTTAATAAAACAGTCGTGGAAGTGAATGGATAGCTACAGCTAAGAGAGTCTTGGTGCAGTGAATTGACTTGGTACAATGCTTTAGAGAATGAG
This sequence comes from Oncorhynchus nerka, assembly GCF_034236695.1. Taxonomy (NCBI): domain Eukaryota; kingdom Metazoa; phylum Chordata; class Actinopteri; order Salmoniformes; family Salmonidae; genus Oncorhynchus; species Oncorhynchus nerka. The sequence goes on from NC_088399.1 coordinate 26,697,469, forward strand.
AGAAATATAGTATATAGGCCTCAGCTTCAACATATGGAGACACTAATATTCATATACACACGCATACAGACAGCTGTACACCCATACATACACACAGCTGCACAATCATACACTCAAAAGGAAAGTTTGCAAACACTTAGTGACATGACTAAAGGGTATGGGGTAAGACAGACACAGGACAGGAGTGCATTAATAAAGTCACTGGGGTGGGCGGAGTTACAGCCCTCAGGGCATGTGAGAGGCAGGGCTTGGTGGAAGCTGGGTGTCACCATGTGAGCAGAATGAGAAGGAGAGGGATCAGACGGGGATGTCATAAAGCTCAAAGACTCTATATGAAGTACATCTGCACTGGGAGACAAATTGAACTGAATGAAACGATTCAAACGAGCCTCTCATTTCTACTTCCTGCTTTCATCTACTATGACATCATAGGTCTCATCCTTCTAGGTGTCATGCTAGTCATGTCAGTAGAGCTAGGTTAGGAGGGCAGGGAAACTCCAGCTCGCTCTGGAGCTTGGATTGAACAGATAGAAGAAAGAGGGCGAGCTCTAGGGGTGTCTGTGGACCAATCAGATCTGTTGCTTGAATGCTCCGCTGGCAGCGTTGGAGGCTGCAGTAGCAGCGGCTGTCTGGACTGTCTTGTTGGCCATGACGCCCGTGGCGAACTCTGCCTGGGCCTTCTCAAAGCTGGCCCCTGTGGTGCGATACATACCATGTACCTGAAGAAATTAGGGGGGGGGGGGGTAGAGAGATGAGAGGGAAGGAAGATAAGAGGAAGGGAGGGAGAAAGGAGACGGAGAGCAGTGAGAAGAGGTAATTATATACTTGAGCATGTCTATAAATACCCCATGTTCATCATCTCAGAGGCCGTGTGGGTGTTCTGGTTCCATTAAGTCTCATCGTCTCTAACACAGTGAAAGGCTGAGTCTCATTCATAACTTTATGAATATGATGAAGAATTGTGTGTGTGGGGTACCTTTTTGAACATGATGAGGGACATGGTAGCAAGGGCAGTGAATAGAGCAGCGATGAGGATCATGATGATGCCAACAGGGATGCTCTTATTCAGACCAGTCAGAGCTGAGATCCACCCACTGAAGGAAAAAGGACAACCATAGACAAGATTAAAGGGTGAGTAACATGTAACCTTTATTACTTGTATTTCTATGTGCAATCAAAGTTCATTATGTTGCACCCTCTATTCTCAGAGAACATTGTGACCGTGTCACTTTCTGTCAATATCTGTGATCGCTTCCTGTCCTTACCTGGCACCCCAGCCGGAGATGCCGATGGACTGCATCACATGAACACCAAACTGACAGATGTAGACGAAAAAGAAGACGAAGAAACGGAAAGAGCTGTCACTCCTGGAGAGAGAGGTGGAGAAAGTTTCCTGTTTAATGTTGACAAAGACGTCTGTGTGTGTGTGTGTGTGTGTAATTGTGTATGTAGCGACCTGAAGGCTCCGTAGAGGGGTCTATACCAGCAGACGAAGGAGCAGGGAGTGAAGATCATGAACCAGAGCATGGACAGGCCGAAGTCCACTCCTCTGGACGCATCCACACAGAACCAGGCCAAACAGCCAAACATGTTGGCAAACAGTGTCCCCGTGTGGACTGGAGCAGAACCAAACACATAATATCATTGGTTAGTTAACATTAAATACCCTGCAGATAGAAATGTAAAGTATAGAGCTGATATAAATCTTTGAAGTGCAGAAAAAGGTGTAGAAATCAACTCTAAAACATTACATTTCTATCTGAAAGACTTTGATAGAGGACCTCAAGCTACCTCACTGTCCTGCCAAGTCATGCTAATGAAGAACAGGATGTGAGGAACAGGAGGAGGATTAGGAAAGATGGCTACTAAATAATTTAACACACTGAGGAGCCTGGTGGTGCCGTGCCAAGTGGAACGTGAACCAGCACACACAGTGTACACACACACAATAAATGGATAATAAGATGATAGTTGGAGCTGTTTTGTTGGATTTCAGAGCAGCCTTCAATGTTATTGATCCTAATTTGTTATTGAAAAACCTCACTTGTTATGGCTTTACATCACCTGCCACCACATGGATGGAGAGTTACTTATACAATAGAACTCAGAGTATTCTTCAATGGAAGCTTCTCTAACATCAGATACAGTGGGGCAAAAAAGTATTTAGTCAGCCACCAATTGTGCAAGTTATCCAACTTAGAAAGATGAGGCCTGTAATTTTCATCATAGGTACTCTTCAACCATGACAGACAAAATGAGGGAAAAATCCAGAAAATCACATTGCAGGATTTTTTATGAATTTATTTGCAAATTATGGTGGAAAATAAGTATCTCAATACTTTGTTATATACCCTTTGTTGGCAATGACAGAGGTCAAACGTTTTCTGTAAGTCTTTACAAGGTTTTCACACACTGTTGCTGGTATTTTGGCCCATTCCTCCATGCAGATCTCCTCTAGAGCAGTGATGTTTTGGGGCTGTTGCTGGGCAACACGGACTTTCAAATCCCTCCAAAGATTTTCTATGGGGTTGAGATCTGGAGACTGGCTAGGCCACTCCAGGACCTTGAAATGCTTCTTACGAAGCCACTCCTTCGTTGCCCGGGCGGTGTGTTTGGGATCATTGTCATGAGTTGAGTTTTTACCAAAAAGTTATATTTTGGTTTCATCTGACCATATGACATTCTCCCAATCTTCTTCTGGATCATCCAAATGCTCTCTAGCAAACTTCAGACGGGCCTGGACATGTCAGGGGGACACGTCTGGCACTGCAGGATTTGAGTCCCTGGCGGCATAGTGTGTTACTGATGGTAGGCTTTGTTGCCTTTGTCCCAGCTCTCTGCAGGTCATTCACTAGGTCCCCCCGTGTGGTTCTGGGATTTTTGCTCACCGTTCTTGTGATCATTTTGACCCCACGGCGTGAGATCTTGCGTGGAGCCCCATATCGAGGGAGATTATCAGTGGTCTTGTATGTCTTCCATTTCCTAATAATTGCTCCCACAGTTGATTTCTTCAAACCAAGCTGCTTACCTATTGCAGATTCAGTCTTCCCAGCCTGGTGCAGGTCTACAATTTAGTTTCTGGTGTCCTTTGACAGCTCTTTGGTCTTGGCCATAGTGGAGTTTGGAGTGTGACTGTTTGAGGTTGTGGACAAGTGTCTTTTATACTGATAACAAGTTCAAACAGGTGCCATTAATACAGGTAACGAGTGGAGGACAGAGGAGCCTCTTAAAGAAGAAGTTACAGGTCTGTGAGAGCCAGAAATCTTGCTTGTTTGTAGGTGACCAAATACTTATTTTCCACCATAATTTGCAAATAAATTCATAAAAAAATCCTACAATGTGATTTTCTGAAATGTTTTCCCTCATTTTGTCCGTCATAGTTGAAGTGTACCTATGATGAAAATTACAGGCCTCTCTCTTTTTAAGTGGGAGAACTTGCACAATTGGTGGCTGACTAAATACTTTTTTGCCCCACTGTATGTACAGTGCGGTAGCCCTTTGGGCAGTTTCCTTGGGCCGTTTACTCTTCTACTATTTTTACACTCGTCTTACAAGAAGCTAAAAGGACTAACACTGTTTGAATACTCATACTACCCACACTAACCGTACCATTTGTGACGTGAATTGAGTATATCGTGAGCTTATTGGTCATAGTATGGATATAATTAGTATGCCACTTATACATCAAAGGGTTGCAAATGGTCTACTTTCCAGGACATTTCTGGGAATTTTCCATGGGAAGTTAAGCCCTGCAGTTTTGCTTACATTCATCAAAAAAAGTTAGCTTATAACAGTGAACATTTTCTATGGGATACACAAGGCAATTCTAGGTCTCGTGGCATATTTTGGTTAAACTATCAATGAAATTGCAACCCTCTGCATCCACAGTGCATTCTTCCATCACATGTACAGCTGATGCTCAAGATCTTTCACACTAATGATATGCTACGGAGCCCACACTACTACACTGTCTGAGCCAAGGACGACATGCTTTCTGGTAAGTTTTGATTACAATACTGGGTGGGGTAAATATATTTTATATGACATACATCATTTTTTGTTAACTAGTCGAAAAACTGCACAGAGAACTAACATCAACAACATGCATGACAGTCTCATGGTTGAGGACAAAATTACTTCTCTTCTAGTCTTAAGACATTTGTGTTTAAAAATGCCTAACCACTTGTATAATCTATTTGTATACACTTCAAAACAGATACACAGTACATACCCGACACACCAATATGGGTTTCTTCATGGTTCTCAAACCCAAAACAGATTCAATGCACTGCTCAGTTATGTATAGAGCCAGATGTTACTCAGGCAAAACTAACTGAAGCTGGAGACTTATCTCCCTGACTAGCTTTAAGCACCAGCTGTCATAACAGCTCACAGATCACTGCACCTGTACATAGCTCATCTACCTCATCCCCATACTGTATTTATTTATCTTGCTCCTTTGCACCCCAGTATCTCAACTTGCACATTCATCATTTGCACACCCTACCATTCCTATATTGTAATTACTTTGCCACCATGGCCTATTTATTGCCTTACCTCTCTTATCCTACCTCATTTGCACATGCTGTATATAGATTTTCCTACTGTATTATTGATTGTACGTTTGTTTATTCCATGTGTAACTCTGTGTTGTTGCATGTGTCGAACTGCTTCACCAGGTCACAGTTGCAAATGAGAACTTGTTCTCAACTAACCTACCTGGTAAAATAAAGGTGAATAAAGACGCTGTGATACAATATGTTTTTAAAGCTAAACTTGCTTTTTATTTATAAAAAAATAAAAAAGTTTAGCTTTAAAAACATATTTTATCACAGCGCCTCTTTCTAAAGCTCTCATTTAACTGTACTGTACTTTGTCATGTATTTGTACGTTTGATGTGGACCCCAGGAAGAGTAGCTGCTGCATGTGCAGGAGCTAATGGGGATCTTAATAAACTAAACAGTGTTCACACACACATGGCGTACACACACACAGTCAATTAAATAATTCACAATGAGCAGAACTCTACCTTGGGGCTATAATAATGGCATGACTCTGGGCATTGTATAGAGTCTGGTGTGTTGTAGTCTACAGTCACATTGGCATGGACAGTCATAACTATAGCGGCAGGATTCTGAACCATACTGAGGAATCTAACACTTCTATAATGCTCTCTGGTGAGACGGGGAAAAACACATAAGGTGTGGGGAAAGAGAGGAGAAGGTGAGAGAGAGATGCAGAAAGGGAGATACTGTAGGAGAGAGGTAGGAGGAGTGCCCAAGACCGGTTGGAACTCCCAAAGCCTCCCCCAGTCACCTGACCCGGTCACATGACTAGCTGCATCATGTGGTAGTGGAATTCCACCCTGTACTATTGGCTCATATTGAATACATGCTGCATTTACGTGTTCCTTTGTACCCCTTCTCAATGGCCTTTTCAGCTCTAAGATATGCTGTCAGACAAGACAGCTGGGAGATTTGGAGAATAGTCTTTTTTTTAAGCTTGCAACAAAACTCAGGCAAAAGTTCAGGCATATTGAAAGTACAATTCTAAAAAGTGTACATTTGCCATAGTAGAGTCTGACTTGACAAGGGAGCAGAGCAGTTAACATATGAGGTCACACATCCAGATTTAGTACATGATCTTGGGTAGAGACTGGAGCTAGGTTTATGTGGTTATCCAGAGGTTTGGGGGAACTAGGTTTATGTGGTTATGAGAACATAGATACAGTCACTCACACATCCAGATTTAGTACATGATCTTGGGTAGAGACTGGAGCTAGGTTTATGTGGTTATGAGGTTTAGGGAACATAGATACAGTCACTCACACATCCAGATTTAGTACATGATCTTGGGTAGAGACTGGAGCTAGGTTTATGTGGTTATGAGGTGTAGGGAACATAGATACAGTCACTCACACATCCAGATGTAGTACATGATCTTGGGTAGAGACTGGAGCTAGGTTTATGTGGTTATGAGGTGTAGGGAACATAGATACAGTCACTCACACATCCAGATGTAGTACATGATCTTGACAGTCTTCTGGAAATCTACAGGGATGTCCACTGTGATGTCATGGTAGAAACAGGGACCCACAGGGAACTTCTCTGGGAGAGGAGGCCAGTTGTTTTTCCTACCTGAACCAGGAGAGAGGAGAAACATGCTTGAATGATGTTGCTAAGATCTTGTTTGAACTTTTGGGTCTGACAAAGCTTAACAATGTTTTAATGTGGAAACATTGAATGTTGTATGAAGGTTGGTGCCAACCTCCTGATGCGTTGAGGGACTGCATCTCTCTCTCCCGGCGGTCTAGCTCTGCTGCCTTCCTCTCCAGCTCCTCCTGTCTCCTCAGCAGCTCTGCTGAAGCCCGCACTTGCTCCTACACACACAGTCAAACAGGGGGCACTGACACTACAGTACACAGAGATGTTGCGGACGTTATGCAGACTGATGCTCCATATGGCTGACAAGTCGGAGTTGATCTCTGACAGTTAACTTCAAGTCAACTTGAAATTGAGGCAGCTGACCTTGTTTAGTAATGTACAGTTGAAGTCAGAAGTTTACATACACTTAGGTTGGAGTCATTAAAACCCATTTTTCAACCACTCCACACATTTCTTGTTAACGAACTATAGTTCTGGCAAGTCTGTTAGGACATCTACTTTGTGCATGACAAGTCATTTTTAAAACAATTGTTTAAAGACTGTATCACAATTCCAGCGGGTCCAGAAGTTTACATACACTAAGTTGACTGACTTTAAACAGCTTGGAAAATTCCAGAAAATAATGTGATGGTTTTAGAAGGCCAAACAGTGCTAATTGACATCACTTGAGTCAAGGAGGTGTACCTGTGGATGTATTTCAAGGCCAACCTTCAAGCTCAGTGCCTCTTTAATTGACATCATTGGGAAATCAAAAGAAATCAGACAAAAAATAGATTGTAGACCTCCACAAGTCTGGATCATCCTTGGGAGCAATTTCCAAACGCCTAAAAGTACCACATTCATCTGTACAAACAATAGTATGCAAGTATAAACACCATGGGACCACACAGCTTTCATACTGCTCAGGAAGGAGACGTGTTCTGTCTCCTAGAGACGAACGTGCTTTGGTGCGAAAAGTGCAAATCAATCCCAGAACAGCAGCAAAGGACCTTGTGAAGATGCTGGATGAAACAGGTACAAAAGTATCTATATCCACAGTAAAACGAGTCCTCTATCAACATAACCTGAAAGGCTGCTCAGCAAGGAAGAAGCCACTGCTCCAAAACCGCCATAAAAAAAGCCAGACTACGGTTTGTAACTGCACATGGGGACAAAGATTGTACTTTTTGGAGAAATGTCCTCTGGTCTGAGGAAACAAAAATAGAACTGTTTGGCCATAATGACCCATGTTTGGAGGAAAAAGGGGAGGCTTGCAAGCTGAAGAACCCCGTGCTTCACGGTTGGGATGGTGGTGGCAGCATCATGTTGTGGGGGTGCTTTGCTGCTGGAGAGACTGTTGCACTTAAAAAAAAATAGATGGCATCATCAGGGGGGGAAATTATGTGGATATATTGAAGCAACATCTCAAGACATCAGGAAGTTAAAGCTTGGTTGCAAATGGATCTTCCAAATGGACAATGACCCCAAGCAAACTTCCAAAGTTGTGGCAAAATGGCTTAAGGACAACAAAGTCAAGGTATTGGAGTGGCCATCAAAAAGCCCTGACCTCAATCCTATAGAACATGTGTGGGTAGAACTGAAAAAACATGTGCGAGCAAGGAGGCCTACAAACCTGACTCAGTTACATCAGCTCTGTCAGGAGGAATGGGCCAAAATTCACCCAACTTATTGTGGGAAGCTTGTGGAAGGCTACCCGAAACGTTTGACCCAGTTAAACCATTTAAAAGGCAATGCTACTAAATTGAGTGTATGTAAACTTCTGACCCACTGGGAATGTGATGAAAGAAATAAAAGCTGAAATAAATTATTCTCTCTACTATTATTCTGACATTTCGCATTCTTAAAATAAAGTGGTGATCCCAACTGACCTAAAACAGGGAATCTTTACTAGGATTAAATGTCAGGAATTGTGAAAAACTGAGTTTAAATGTATTTGGCTAAGATGTATGTAAACTTCCGACTTCAACTGTATCTGTGTGTGTGTGTGTGTGTGTCTGTTTGGCAGAGATGAATGAATGCTGAACAATGCATATTTAAAGTACAAAGGATTTGTATTTAAACAGTGAAGAAGGATACTAGTCACATGCCTTATTGCCAACTTCCTGGTGCAGCATTCTGAAACTCTCTGTGTGTATGATCAAGGACAAAACTGTGTCAGTAGAGGTATAAAAAGTTCCTAAAACTTTAGATTAAGGCGTTTTCTTTTTCCTGTGTTATCTGTCTGCTTGTGTCTCTATCACGCTCTCTTTTTGCAAACACTAAGTTACACTTTTCAATCAGGAGGCAAGGTGTAGAGCTAGGCTATCTCCACACTGTCACAAACAGCTTTTATTAGAACACTCCACATGCTGAGGGAGAGCCTGCTGCCTCCTAGCCAGGAGCTGTCACACCCACCCCAGGGGGGGCATCCATGGTGTTTATATGGAAATACATTCCATCGCGAAAAGGTGCAGCCGTAGAGCTCTCCTCTCTTTTCTTCAGAGGGGTGGAATTGCATGGTGTAAAAGGGCAGAAGAGGTTGTGAGGTGTATGTGGGGTACCTGTGTCTGTTGAGGCTGCGAGTATGCAGGCGGTTCTTCCGTAGGCTTCATGATGGCTGGCTGTGTGTTGGTGGTGGGGGCAGGTACTTTGGGTGCAGTGCCAGGAGGGACCTGGGAGAAAATAGAATCATCACACACTGGTTTAGTGTCAACCCACACCCTATCCTCCATGTAGTACACTACTTCTGACAAGAACCCCATGTAGCTCAGCTCAAAACAAGGTAGTGTACTAGTGGTCCTCTATTGGTAGAACATGGTGCTTGCAACCCCAGGATAGTGAGTTCAATTCCCGGGACCACTTAAAATGTATGCACATATGACTGCTAAATGTCTGCTAAATGTCATATATCACTAACGAGGGAATAGGGTGTTAGCTGAGAAGCAGACATTCAGGAATCAGAATCTTCAACCACTCCTCCTGGAAGGTAACTCTGAATATAATACCATAACGAACACTAATCATCTGTAGTCACCATCAGTACCATATCAGCTCTTCTATTTATCTCATCAATGGTGTCGCTATCTCACAGCCAACAGCCCACCTCTCCTCAACACGTCTAACAGTGTGCAGTGTACTGTGCAGTGTACTGTGCAGTTCTCACCGGCTTGGCATCTGTGAAGGGGTTGTACTCTTCCAACCCTGGAGGAGCATTTTGTGTTACTTGTGTCACTGACGGATCCTGAGAGGAAAGGAAAAGAGAGAACAAAGTCAGTGTTCACACAGTATATCACCAGAAGCAGTGAGGCAGTCAACAGACTGCACTCCCATGTAGTAAATCAGGACTTAATAACAGGCTCTCAAATTGCATCGCCTATATCTACTGCATTACCATGGTGTGATGAATGAACGCTAAAGCCACTCGTGTGACGTGAACGGATCATCTGTAGTGGATGCTAGCCTAGCCTAAGCTTACTTCAACCCAATCTATGATGTCTGCTTACAAATCAAGAGCACCACCAGCCTCATCTACCTAACCTGGCCTCAGGTTTTCAAAAGAACAAACAGAACGTACTTTTCATCTGAAGAAGAGAATTCCTCCACAATTACAAGGCTGCAGACAGACAGACCCCAACAGCAGGCTACCCTTCACTGTCAACCCAGGGCTATAATCCAAAACTGGCAAAGACAGGATGATTCCAATCATTTTCCCCACCACAGACAGCTATAAATATGGCAGAGCCCACTAGTTAGAGAAGAGAACGCCTTCCTCTGCTAAGAAAAAAGACTGGGTACTGCTGCTGGCATGCGTAGACAGATACAGTCTAGGCTAATCATTATATTTCATCAACCTTTATTTTAGGCTATGCAGATTCCATGTTGGTATCAGTCAGTTAAAATCTCAGTTTCATTGGCCTACTTTGTTCTCCAGTCTCCTTGTAAATCCAGCAGGCAACAGCTAGGCTATTTGCCAAGTGCTAAAAGTAGGCCTATAGGTGCACCTCCCAGGACTGATGCATTGTTTAACTACTGTGTGTCCACTGTGTCTACAGGTGTGTGCTGCGGTCAGCTCTGAAACAGAGAATAAGGTGTGCTTTGGTGTAGTCTATATCATCACTGTGTGTGTGTGCATGGTGTAGGGTGCATTTCAGGTAGCCAGCTCACAATGACAAGACATTTCACTCATACAGCATAAATTCAGATGAGACTCAGGTTCAGTGCAGTCCAAGATAGCAGTTTATACTGGATTTATTGGCTACAGACTGGTGCAGTGGAGTATAGCCAGTTACAGCCGGTACAGTCCAGTATCAGTCAGTCTGTCCCAGTCCAACCCTCCTCCTCTGTTCTGACTGAGTCTCATGTCTGTGTTTAACAGAAGCAGGCTGCTCCTTGTCCCGAGGACAGGTCAGTCATCAATATTTCAGGGTATATAGTGATGAATCTGTAATACGGTCCTGACGCACAGCCACAAACACACAGCGCTTAAGTACAAGCACAGCACATGGAACTTCAAAACTACAAGATAAGCTACTGCTTTTGTTAGCCTACAGTACAACAGATTCAACAGGTTGGACTGATCTAGGTTATGTGAAACACAAAAAACATCTCAGTTAATATTAGAAATGAGGGGCCATTAACATAGCTCCACGAGAAGGTGAAGTATTCCTCTCCTTCTGAGAGCATCTCACAGAGAGAAAGCAGCCATACAGGCAGTCACTACTGCCACAGCAACAATGACGCTGACGCGCACAATGTAAACACACAAACACGTGGGTGTGTGTGTGTGTGTGTTAGATAGGGATAACTTGTAGCCTCTCTACATCAATCTCGTGGAGACATTGCAACAACGACTTCTTCATCAGCTCTTTGGTAGATGGGTTTTAGGAAGGCAAATTATTTGATAAGAGA